>NW_020229871.1:92500-189017 GCF_003227715.2 Harpegnathos saltator | reverse complement strand
CACTATCTCTCGTTGGAAATCGAACTCGCGTTTTACTAACCAGCCTCCGATGTCACGCTTAAAAACTCTTCACGTTCATTCCGATTTATCGATATCTGGTGAGAAATACCGAAATCATGTAATAGACCGGTTAATATTGGTTTTCGACGTGTATCAACAAATAAGAGGGAATAACCTTTGCCTAAATCCCTCAACCCAAAGCTTTTTCACCAGCATTGACAATCGCATCGGCATATAATTAATGTTGTCTATGAATTTAGTTCGCCAACGGTTAATAGTACAATTTCTTCGTACGTTAAAATAAAGTTTGTTTCAACGTAGTTGCTAACTTTGACCAGGTAGCGGAGAATAAATTGCGACGTCGAAACGCACTTGCGTTAATGCGCGCATGCAAATGATCTGTTTTGGAAAGCTCTTCGTTGGTCCTCGTGGCAAAAAATCGACAAATTGCTTTCACCGGATCATTGGTGAAATATTAATTCACGCACGACCACACAACGACAACGGCGCCGTCATGTCGTCTATCTCCATATACGATCACAATTTGCTGCGCGACACAAAGTGTAATCCATGTGGTTTATTTTAACAGATTTTCGTCCTTGCCTTCGACTGCATCTCCCTGCACGTCTCACAAGTCATAAAACACAAATGCGACCGATCTTTCTTTCTTACATGATTTATACGTTTCTTATTATTTTCATCCTCCATTTCAAGTTTCACTAGCGTTTTCCGCTTACGTTGAATTTTCTGATAATCCGTCGTGTAACGAAGGCGGCGCATGAACACAGGTGATTCATGGGTTTCGAACGACACACAAAAACGACAATAAACAATGCCGCATTTGTATTTTTCTTAAGTTTTTGCAAACGTACCCGCATTTGTTCAAATCCGAGAATCTGCACGACTATCTCGATAATGTCTCGACATTGTATCTTTGGGGTATGATATGACGCTCGAAGCATTACGGTAACCGTAACACGCACGTTGACACATTTACATATGAATCACTGATGCGATTGCGAGCTGTGGTCTCGCTAACAAGACGTTACTGGTATGAAGTGTCCAATAAATCAAAAACAATATTGTACAACGTTTAATAAAAACAATTTATTTTAAATGTAACAGATGTTTCTTCCAACACAGTTTATCCCCTTTTCATTCGTTTGAACGTTTTGTTCTAGAAAGCATTCCAGATCGGCGTAACACCATGAATGGGACCCACTCCTTTTCCGCTGTTGTTTGTAAAAGCTAAGGCACTTATTGTCCTCCGTTAGCAGGTTGATTGTGCAGTCATTCAACCTGTTGCAATCTATAGGGTGTCTCTCAATTTTTCGTTGGAGAAAATAATGCAAACAACTAAAACGAAAAAGGAAAATGATTTATATGAGTTTCTCTTTTATATCATATTTTGTTACACATTGTTTCATAGATATCCTTACCGATCACATAGATATTAGGTTGGGGAAAAAGAAATCCATTATTTTTCGTTTACTTCAAGCTTTATTTAACATAGTTAGGATTGTTCGATTTTGGTCAAATAAGCACCGTTTTGTTCTAACAATTTGTCGCCATTTTAAAGGTAATTTCATGATCCTCTTTCATACAGGGTTTTTCACATTGGTATGGGTCGATGTTGGCAGCCATGTGGCGGCCATGTTGTTTTTGGCGGTGTCTGTCTAATCTTATTGTTTATTATTCAGTCACTGATGCCAAATCACCATGACAAGTTACACGATTGAGCAGCACGTCCAAATGATAAAACTTTATTATAAAATAAGTGTTCGTTAGTGCAAACGTTGCGCGCGTTGCGCCATTTACGGCAGACGCGTGGCCCTTCAAAGTCGACTCTCCAACGTTTGTGCCAAATTCGAGACGACCGGTTCGGTAAACGATCAGCCAACACCGTACGTCAAAGGAACGCCAGATCGGCCGAGAACATCGCACTGTAAGTGAAAGTCTGTAGGAGAACCCGAGGCGTCAATTCCTCGCCGTGCACAAGAACTCGGCCTTTCGCAGGCTTCAACTTAGCGAATTTTGCGTCGGGATTGGGCCTGCACCCCGTACAGATCGAACTGGCCCAGGAGCTCAAAGTTAATGACCATAGACAACGCCGTTTGTTGCTGACTGGCTTCGGAGTATTTGGAAGAGGACCCCAATTTTGGCCGAAAAATCATCTTTAGCGACGAGGCGCATTTTTGGATGAATGGCTATGTTAACAAGCATAATTGCCGTATATGGCACGACGCCAACCCACACGAGATTCAACAGGTAGCAATGCATCCACCAAAAGTTACTGTTTGGCTGGGATTTTGGCCGGCGGCGTCATTGGTCCGTACTTTTTCAAAAACAACGTTGGTAAGGCCATCACCGTCAATGGCGAGCGCTATGAACGATGATACCAATTTCTTTTGCCCAAATTAAACGATATGAACGTGGACGACATGTGGTTCCAGCAGGACGGCGCTACGTGCCACACAGCGGACGCCACGATGGACATTCTGCATGAACGATTTGAGGGTATGGTTATCTCTCGCAGAGGTGACGTGAATTGGCCACCAAGATCGTGCGATTTGACCCCGCTAGACTTTTTCTTGTGGGGTTTTCTGAAGTCGCAGGTCTATGCCAATAAGCCGCAATCGACCGATGCCCTTAAAGTCAACATAACCCAGGCCATCGCTCAAATTCAGCCGGATCTATGCGGCAGAATCATTGAAAATTGGACCACTCGGATCCGTGCCACCGTGAGAAGCCGCGGCGGACATTTGAACGATGTTATATTCCATAATGGCATACATGGCCTTTCAAATAAAGAAAGAATTTCATTAATACCTCACACACAGCTTGTTTTATTCCATTGCAACATCGACCCGCCTTATTGAAAAATCCTTTAGAAGCCCTGGTCCTTATTTACAAAAAACTCGACTAAGCGATTTTCACAGTCTTCTCTTGAGGTCAATTTCTTACCATCAAGGAAGTTTTGTAATGACAAAAACAGATGATAATCGCTTGGTGCCAGGTCTGGACTATAAGGTGGATGCATCAAAACTTCCCAACCAAGCTCTCGGAGTTTCTGACGAGTCACTATAGACGTATGTGGCCTGGCATTGTCTTGATAAAAACAATTTCTCTCCTATTGACCAATTCTGGCCGCTTCTGGTCGATCGCTAGCTTCAAACGGTCCAATTGTTGACAATAGAGGTCCGAATTTAGTGTTTGGCCATATAAAAACAGCTCATAGTGCATGATTCCTTTATAGTCCCACCAAACACTCAGCAAAACATTCCCGACCGTTAATCCTAGTTTGACCACCGTATGAGCCGTTTCGCTGCGCTTTGACCACGATCGTTTTCGCACAATATTGTCGTATGTAGTCCATTTCTCATCCCCAGTCACCATCCGTTTCAGAAATGGCTCGATTTCGTTCCGTATGGTCAAGGCTTCGCAGATTGAAATTCGGTCCATCATGTTTTTTTGCGTCAATTCGTGTGGCACCCAAACATCGAGCTTTTTTTTTGAATCCAGCTTTATGCAAATGGTTTAAAACTGTTTTATGGTCGATCTTCAGCTCCTGGGCGATACTACGACTGCTAACATGCCGGTCTACTTCGATCATTTCCATAATTTTATTGACATTTTCGACGACGGGCCTACCTGTACGAGATGCATCTTTAACATCAAAATTACCGGACCGGAATCGACGAAACCAAAATTGTGCGTGATTAGCTGTGACAGTATCGGGACCATAAACACCATTCTCAATTTCAGCCGCCTGGCTTGCATTTTCACCTTTATCGAAGCAAAATTGTAAAATATACCCAATTTTCTCTTCGTTGATATACGTCTTTTACGTGCTATAACTCACAATTTAATCGACAAATCACAAAACCGTTAAAGAATTTTTTTTAGTACGGAATGTCACTTTTCCAACAAATATAAATATTAACCTATGCGATTAATACATCACGTGATATATACCACTAAAGCCATCTAGCGGAAAAATAATGGATTTTTTTTTCCCCAACCTAATATTTCTTGCATTTTTCTTTATTTAGTTGCATGCTCACAAGGTAGGACACGTGCTTTTCCTTCTTATCGAGACGTATCGAAACGATCGTACATGATTCTTCCTGCTCCTTTTTATCTTGTATAGTGTATTGGACGAAGTTTTTGTACCGTATATAAGAATTCTGTTTTAAATGTCATATTAGTACATATTGGACACAGATTGCATGGTGTTATTTGGTAGACAGGGTTTCTACAGTTTGAACAAAATACACCATTAATCGCACCGTGTCTTTCGCGTGATGTGTTCTCGCACTGCAAATATTTCTGTCACTGTATCGCGTATACCACCAAAAAACATGATGTGCAGAACTGCAGATTGCTTCCAGTATTGTATGGAAAATAAATGCAACACACTTTTGTTTGACCATTCAAAGTATTAATTTTTGAACTTTCAGTTTCTTCTTTTTCACTCGCTAATTGATCACTATTGTCACTATCATAATTACTATCATCGGTGAGTATATGATTTTATGTCTTCTTCGTCTTCTATTTCTTCGTCTTTTACTTCGTCGTCTTCTACTTCTTCATGCTCTATGTTTTCGTGATCCATACTGAAAGAGCTTCGACTGGGAAATATATTACACACAAATTAAATCTATATGCTTCACTTTTGCCACTCTTCTCGTCAATCTTTGAAGAATTGGCGACGACACTTTCTCAGCATTTTCTTCGATATTACTCAAACACGGACCACCGGAATATATGACTGTTGCGGAGAAGTGAATGAAAAACGAAAGACTGTGTCTTCGTTAGCTTTCCCTTTACCCTATTTACCACGTTTTAAGAAAATTTTCTCCAAACTGAATCTTCGAAAAGTAAAAGTGGAAAAATTATCGGTAATAATCTCCTTTTAATAAAGGGCCTAATCTTTTAGTGTAAACTTAACGAAAATTTTCCCACAAATGTGGCGGTGAACAAAGTATATCCATATCCTCAGAGAAGCGCTTTCAGATACTGGGCGTTATTGTTACAGAGGTTTATTTCACTATCTTAAGAAAATATAAAAACGGTACAACTTTTGTGTATATTATTTAAACAAGATAAACAGCTATAGGTCTTTTTCGAAAAATAGCCCTCACATACGTAAAAGGGACCAAGTGCATTCAACTCCCAGAAAAATGCTTCCAGAAACCGAATGTTATTGATATAGTAGTCTACCTCTTTATTCTAAGTAAATATAAAGCGATATCTTTTGAACATATTTTGAACGAGCTAAGTATCTATAGACCTTTTTCGAGAAATTGTTCTCACGCTTGTAAAAATAAACGAAGTATTTCCAGTCCCTAGAGAAACGCTTTCAGAAACTGTATGTTATCGATACAGAAACTTATCACCCATCCTAAGTAAACATGAATGATACATCTTTTGTGTGCAACAAAATGATATATTATTTTGAAAAAGATAAGCAGTTGTAGACTTTTTATGTCTGCGCATCACCATCCCCACTACTTTTTCTATTCTCTACGGGGAAAGACATATGGAACTGAGACTGCTCAATCGTTCGAGCTTCGTTGCTTCTACTCGTTGCATAGCTAGTTCACGTGTGAGTCATTTACAAGTTCTTGCAAGAATAATGTCCGTCGCTAACGTGAACGCTGATTTAAGAAGACATCGAACAGCCTCTCTACAGAAGTGAGAAACGAACGCAACATGCTTCTATGCACGACTTACGTTCTTAACAATTCGGACACTAAGAGGGCACAAGTTGGGTTGCGCACTATGTACGACGTGGGAACATTTGGGCCGGCGATCAAGATAATGGGAAACACGGCTTCAGGAATATTTCTTGATTTAAATACGTGGGAGAAATTTAGAGATATTATACTCACTGCAAATTCTTACTTGTGCGAAAAAAATAAGAATATGCCAACCCCTATCATCATTAACGACATTATCGTCAACTTTACCTCTGCGTACGGTGCACGGGCTATAATGGTGAGCCAGCGAGAGAAAATGGAGGACGGGCCTATGAAGAAGACATCGAAGGACTCTACGCATTTGAAGCAGCCACCGTTGAAGAAGCGTAAACTGTACACGGAAAATATTGTAATGCAGAAGACTACTTTCGATGGTCTGGAAACTATCGCGAAATGTATCGACGTTAGATACAAGCATTTACAATCGGTTGCAGCTCTTGTAAATAATTGTAAGTGTATTTTAATATCCGAGTTAGAGAGACATAAACGAAGATTTCGTGAAACGGACGCTCACTGCTGAATATCGAGAAATCGAAGAAAACGTACGACGCCAAATAAAAAATTTACCATTTTTAGACTCGTACTTTAATATTGTATTCTATGAATTAACCTCGATTCATTCAAATGAAATTATAACGAAATTGTAACGAATGCAGAGTGCTACGAATGCTTGCAAAACTACGAATGTAACTTCAAAAATAAAATGTGAATTTATTCTATAAAATATTTTGTGCATTCCTTTCCCTTCACCTCTTCTCTCTTCCCTATGATTTTCTAGTTCGAGGTAATAAATCTCTTCGTAAACTTTTCGAAATCGAAAGTGGGGACTCTCACAGGTAAAAATATTCGACTAGACATAGACCGGAGGTATCATCTTCCAACAATTGAGGATTTCTTTTGTCTTTGAAATTATCGTCGTCTGCTCGAACATGATTCATTTAAATGAAATTATATGTGAAATTGTAACAAATGCCGAGTGCTGTGAATGTTTGCGAAGCTCAGAATGTAACTTTAAAAATAAAATGTGAATTTATTCTATAAAAAATTTTGTGCATTCCTTTCTCTTCACCTCTTCTCTCTTCCCTATTATTTTCCAGTTCGAGGTAATAAATCTCTTCATAAACTTTTCGAAATCGAAAGTGGGGACTCTCACAGGTAAAAATATTCGACTAGACATAGACCGGAGGTATCATCTTCCAACAATTGAGGATTTCTTTTGTCTTTGAAATTATCATCGTCTGCTCCAATACGCGCACACACACGCATACACACACACACACATACTCACACGACGCAAGAGCAGTGACTTCGTGGTTCGAGTCTCATAGGGCCTAGAATTTTCCAAATTTTCGCGTGAGACGTCGATACTTTCCATATATATACAATATAACTAGTTTCCATCAAAGTATAGAAGTAGCGTAGTGCATAAGACTCCAGAGCCGGTGGACCCAGGTTTCGAATTCGAGCAAGACCTACAGGATTTTTCCAGAGAACACGCATGCGAGGACACACGCGGGATCTCCACACACACATGCATACGCACACGCACACCTCACCCTATTCTACGAGTACGTCGTGAAGCCCGTTTCTACCAGAGAGCAGCAGTAGCACAGTGGTAAGACGGTATAACTCAAGAACCACAGAGGGACCTGATTCGAATCCATGTTGGACCACAGAGTTTTTCCAAAACTTGTGACGTCGGTACTTTCCGTATGTATGCAATATAACTAGTTTCAGGGTACATCAGGGTATAGCAGTAACGCAGTGGTAAGACGGTTGGTTTGACTCAAGAGCCAGAGGTCCCACGTTCGAACCCAGCACGGCCTTACAGGGTTTTTCCAAAACTTTATAATGTCGATACTTTTCGTATGTAGGCTATATAACTAGTTTCCATCAGAGTGTAGCAGTAGCGTAGTGGTAAGACGCGTGACTCAAGGGCTAGTGGCCCCAGGTTCTCGAATCCCAGCAGTGCCTACAGAGTTTTTCCAAAACCTGTGACGTCGAACTTTCCGTATGTAGGCTATATAACTAGTTTCCATCAGGATATAGCAGTAACGTAGTGGTAAAACGCGTGACTCAAGAGCCAGAGGTCCCAGGTTCGAATCCAGCAGAGCTTACAGAGTTTTTCCGCAAATGCAATATGCGAATTAAGTAGCTGATCAAGAGCCAGAATCGCCAACTCCCTAATAGTGTCGGCCATAATTTGCTTATTTCAAAAGTCGATTAGTTTTTGTCTGTGGGGAAGTATGGCCCGTCAAAACATTCCCCCTCCACTCGCCCCGCTGGCGCCGGTGGGCGTGGTTTAGTGGCGCCGACGGGTCGAGTGGAGGGGGAGAGTTTTGACTGGCCATACCTTCCCACATATTACTTAAGCTCATCGCCGTTTCTCCTTTTCTTCAGCATTTATGTAGCTTCACTAAGTAACCGAATCAGTCATTTAGAAAATGGACGCACGCTGGAAACATCCTCAGATATCGATCGTTTGCGGCCTTCGGGTTGTGGGAAAACGGTTTTCGTAAAAACTTTTCTTCGCTATTTACCCGCGATGGAGGATACACGTTTCGACAGGATCCTATTTTATTATGCCGAGTGGCAAAAGGCTTACCGCCAACTACAGCATGAAGCGGCGAAGTCGGGACGATGCGTGATAGAATTTCGAGAAGGCTTACTGCACCCGGATGATTATTCAAATGATCCGCTTGTCACGAAAATGGTGATAATAGACGATCTCACGAGAGAATCGTCATCGTGCGAAGCAATCGTCGATCTGTTCACGAAGTGTCATCACATAAACCTCAGTGTTATACTCATTTCGCAAAATCTATTTCATTAAGGACGCGGATAACGAGATATTTCTCTCAACGCGAATTACATCGTGGTGTTCAAAAACCCCCGCGATCGTGCTTAGATTCGTCGCTTGGCCAGGCAGGTATGTCTGGAAGATTCAAAGTTTTTGGAAGGAGCTTACTATGACGCTACATCGTTTCCACATGGGTGTTTGTTGCTCGATCTGAAATAATCTACCCCGGATGAGTATCGGTTTTGTATATGCATCTTCCCCACTGATATTACGCATTATGTTTACGTTCGGTGTGGATCCACCAGAAGTTACATATATTTCAACACTTCTTTGACTGGTTTTGCTGTATGAGACGGCGCGTTGTCATGCTGCAAAATCACCTTATCATGTCTTTGAGCATATTGTGGACGTTTTTCGATCAATGCACAGTTCAAATTGATAATTTGTTGTTGGTAGCGATCAGTATTAACTGTTTCTCCAGGTTTTAACAGTTCATAATATACGACACTAACCTGGTCCCACCAGACACAGAGCATGGTCTTGCGACCAAAGCGATTTGGCCTTGCAGTCGATGGGCCGCCTTCGCCAGGTGATAACCATGATTCTTTTCGCTTGGAATTTTCGAAATAAATCCATTTTTCATCACCCGTTACTATTCGATGCAGAAATGACTTCCTTTCATACCTTTGAAGCAGCATTTCACTGACGATTTTTCGATTTTCGAATTGCCTGTCGTTCAATTCATGTGGCACCCATTTTCCCATCTTTTGGATCTTTCTCATCGCTTGTAATCGTTCACAAATTGCTACTCGGCTCACATTCAACTTTTCTGCCAATTGTTTTCGAGTTTGTGTTGGGTCTTCATCCAATAACTCCTGCAATTCCGCATCTTCAAACGTTTTCGGCCTACCAGGACGTTTTTTGTCTTGAATGTTGAAATCACCACATTTGAATTGTCGAAATCACGTTTCACATGTTCTTATGGTAGGAGCATGCTCACCGTAAGTCTCTACCAGCAAACGATGACTTTCAGCGGCTTTTTTCTTTTGATTAAACAAGAAAAGTAATGCGTGCCGCAAATGCACATTTTCAGACACAAAACTCGACATTTTCAAAAAATTATTAATCTATAACGCTGTTATTTTGGCGGAACGTAACTTGTGTAGTTTTGAGGTTAATGTCAGTAGAATAAAATGACATATGTATCAAATCATAACATTGCATACTTATGGCTAGTGACATCTGTTACAAAAACCGAAAAGTAATTACCGACATACCTGGTAAAACCCATGAATACGATCATTCTGCGACAGTTTTATCGCCGTAATGGCAGTGAGTGGGGGGAGCAGAGCGAATGCGAAAAAGGGCGATAAAACAGCAAACATAGCAAAATCGATGACCCATCGATGAAGAAAACATCTCTCTTCTGAAGGTGTTGTGCTACTTGACGGAGAAACAATGTGCTGCCTTTCTGCGAGAAGTTGACCGTGATTTCATCAGATGTATTTGCGAGTGCACTTTCAACACGCTCAAAGGTAACGTACCGCTCGATAGAAGAGAAAAAAGTCGCCTACTGCGTTACAAATCAACGTTGCGTCATATCGCTAATGATTGCAGTGATTGGAGAAGCAACCGGAGAGCGATAGTGCAGCGAGGCGAATTTCTACCTTATCTGATCGTCCCTATACTCGGGGCTATATTATCCAAAATTATCGGTAATTGAGACTCTTCACGCTTGAACCATGGAAAGAGCCAAGAAGATGATACTGATTTCTACGGATAATCTCGAGAGATTGCAGTAACAGGCTCATACATCATCGACTTCAGCGTCGTCGTCGTTGTCGTCTTCCTCGACTGCGATCCCCTCTGTTTTGACAGATAATGCCGCAATTGGGCTGAATATAGCACCAGTAGAGAATGAAAATATGGTGCGTACTCCGGGTTCCATCCTGTCGCGTCTCGACGCCGAGATACATAGAATTCTCAACTCTCCGGTCCTCGGAGGAGCACGAGAAAAATGGAAATTGTATAGAGAAGTACTTCAGCGATATCTGTACTTTTTCGAGAGTGGGGAAAACACCGATTACGTGGAAAAAAAGAAGAGAAGCCTATTGTTGATGAGATCGACGGTGATGAAAACGGTAGGGAAGGGAAAAATACCCCTCGCGAAGGTGACGATTACACTGACGGAAACGCGGTAGAAGAAAACGCTGGTATGGCTGTAAATGAAGATATTCCGAACTTAGAGACTGACGTACAGTTTGTAAAGTAAGAGCGTGTACGGCATAAATGGTAGTTGGCTTCAATATCGTCCTTGTTTTTTTGTGAGCCGATAGATGAAATCTTTGTCGTGAATGCCTTGTCACAAAAGATTCAGTTGGCGTCGAACTCTTTCGTTTCCGAGAAACACGTTAACCGCTATGAGTGCCGCATACGCATCGCGCTACGAGGCTGTGTTCTTTTGTTCCCACCCCAAAGGACCAAAAATGTCATATGCAGTGGCTGCTAAATATATGGGAAAGTCAATATCGTTCGTCGCTAAGTTGGTTCAGCAATATAAGAAGATAAAAAATGTCGATGACTTGCCAGAACGTGGCTCGATAGGCAAAGTGACGCCGAATATGGAAAAAAAATTGTGAATTTGTTTAAGTGGAACCTGACCTTAATGCTTAAAATGGTAAATATGCAGTATAACGCCCTCACCTTAGATTTTTTGAAATTTTGAAAATTTGTGTATTTTAATGTGTAGAATTGATTTCTGAAAACGAAAATTGTTGCTCATGTACCGTTTTTTTTTTAATTGAAAGTTTTATGATGTCGGTAAGTAAGAAAGTGATAAAATTGGTAAACTTTATTGATAAAGCTAGCTCGAATACGTCTAACTTTAGTTATATTATATCGTCAAACTTCAATTATATTGAGTTGTTAACACAGTTGTATGTTATAACCTAAATAATCTGACAAAACATTTTTTAATGCGAAGCAAGATTCCAGATGGGTTTGCAACTTTCCATGAGTAACGAGGACGGGGTGGGTGCGGGAGGGGGGCCGAATGCCCCGCCTCGCACTCCCCGTGTGTGTGTGTGTACATATGTTGAGACATTTTCATTTATTAAACATATAAATTTGTAGCTCATGTATTAGTGGTTATTTTTTTTTAATAACCACTAATACATGAGCTACAAATTCATGTTTAATAAATAAAAATGTCTCAAACATATGTACACACACCCACCTTGTCCTCGTTATGCATGGAAAATTGCAAACCTATCCGGAATTATACTTATCTGTCGCCTCAGTGACAGGTTTCCTAATCTAAATTGTCATCAACTTTAACAATTTATATCTCGCTTCACAAGACAGAGCGACGATTTTTTCAAATAGAAAAGTTGTTTCTCTTGCAAAAAGGCGTCGATTAATTTTTTCGTCGATATCAGAGGTGAGGGGCATTCTGTATAATTATCGCATTTATATATTAGGAGCGCAAAAAAGTTCTGAGCCCTAGATTTCATACTACTGAAACCACAATTTAAATTGCATTAATTTTCCCGCCCTCTTGCGGTTTTAAAGCAGTGACATTTGGTCTTTCGAAACATCGTGCGATTTGGCGTTTGATGCACATAACCTTAAAATCAGCAGTGTTCACGATGGCAATAACAAAAGAGCATATTCGATTTTCCATTCACTTCGCGTTTCATCTGAAGAAAAATGCTGCTGAAGCCACTGAAATGATCTGTGTTGCATATGGAGAGAACGCTGTAAGTTATGCTACGTGTAAAAGGTGGTATCAAAAATTTCGCCAAGGAGATTTCAGTCTTGAAGATGAACCGCGTGCTGGACGCCCTCAAAAGATTGAAACGGACGAACTGCAAGCATTGTTGGATATAAACTCTGCACAAACTGAAAAGGAGCTTGCAGAGCAACTTGGCGTTACGCGACAAGCCATTTCCACACGTTTACACGTGCAATGGGAAAAGTTCAAAAAGAAGGCAGATGGGTTCCGCATGCACTGTCCGAAGACAACAAAAATCGACGGCGTGACACGGCACTCACTTTGCTTTCAAGGTTCCGGAAAAAGGATTTTCTGCACCAAATCATTACAGGTGGTGAAAAGTGGATACTTTATGATAATCCGAAGCGTAAAAAATCATGGGTTGACCCTAGTCAACCTTCGACATCGACGCCAAAGACCAATATCCACACCAAGAAGGTTTTGCTTTGCATATGGTGGGAATGGAAAGGTGTATTGTATTACGAGTTGTTACAGCCGGGTGAAACAGTAACGGCAGATCGCTATCAGCAACAATTGAGCAATTTGATGTGTTTGAAGAAAAGAAGCCATTTACTGGCAAAGGACGTCGTAAAGTGATACTGCTTCATGATAATGCCCGACCACATGTTGCGAAAGTGACTCAGGACCATATCTTTGCGTTAGGCTGGGAACTTCTCCCGCACGCGGCGTATAGCCCAGACATGGCGCCTTCCGATTACTACCTATTCCGGTCTCTGCAGCATTTCTTGGCTGATACACATTTTGTGACACTTGAAGAGATACGAAAATGCATTAATGACTTTATCGCTTCGAAGCCGGTGAGCTTCTACCATCAGGGAATTCGCAAGCTGCCCGAAAGATGGCAAAAGGTCATCGATGCAAACGGGGAATATTTCGTTGATTAATATAGTTTTGTTTGTTTTTAAATAAATTTTGAATTTTGTAAAAAGGGCTCAGAGCATTTTTGCGCTCCTAATATGTGAAGTTTACTAAAATTATCCGATCGAAATTATGATCAATTAAATTTCTATCCCAGAACATTTTTCTGACAAATTTAAGCCATAATTTTGCATCACCGACTATATCTTTAACTCCAAGCCAAGGATTATTATTAATTTGTTCTACTGAATATCCCATTTTTAGGTTTTGAGGTTATGATTACAGATGAAAGTAAACTTATTTAGGAATATAACTGAAGTTAGACGTATTCGAGTTAGCTTTATCAATAAAGTTTACCAATTTTATCACTTTCTTACTTACCGACATCATAAAGCTTTTAATTAAAAAAAAAAACGGTACATGAGCGACAATTTTCGTTTTCAGAAATCAATTCTACGCATTAAAATACACAAATTTTCAAAATTTCAAAAAAGTCTAAGGTGAGCGTTATACTGCATATTTACCCTTAAAATTTATAGGAAGTATTTGTTGCCGACTGCTGAACGATGCTTCATAAAAAGAACGAGGACTGGATCTTACAGGAAGACAACGACCCAAAACACCGGAGCAAGCTTGGCACCGAGTGGAAAGAATCAATATTTCGGATTCATCGTATTCTCGAATGGCGAAATCCTCGTGTGTACCAATTGAGTGATCTGTCAGGTGAAGTGATTGACGGGATATTCTACGAATAAGAACTGGCCAGGGTAAATAAAAACTTACAAGAAGAAGAGTTTATCGTGGATAAAGTGATACGACGCAGAGGACGAGGAGCTAATAAAGAATTATTCGTTAACTGGCGAGGTTACCCTCTAAATTCAATTCCTGGATACCTGCTTCGAACCTAAAGATGCTTTCAAACCATGATGGGGGGGAGACCAGTTGTAACGAGGCGCAGATGCACCTCGTTACTACCGGCCCGATCGACCACCTGTCGGGCCGAAGAACGGCGCTTTGCGCCACCCTAAAATAGCGAAGACGATCGCGCCGCCGTTATCACGCGCCGCCGCTATCGCGCGCCGCGGCGATCACGCGCTGCCGCTAGCGCGCGCGGCCGCGATCACGCGCCGTCACCGTGCCTCGCGCCGATAGGCGCGCCGCTCGATCGCCGCCATATCAATCGTAGCGCGAACAACTATAAAACGGCGGCGATCGAGCTCCTAGTCACCAGACCGATCCGTACCGCCGTTCTAGCTAGACGCTCTATGCCGACAGCAAGAAGATCCGGACCGTTTCGCTCTGCCTTCCGCTTTCCGACTACCCGACCGGCGACTAAGAACACGGGATTGTGCGTCCGCAGTCTCGATCGAGCGTTCTCGATACTTGGCCGTCTCCCGTCTTCCTGGGCTCGTGTGCTCAGTCGAGCGTACTCGACAGTCTATCACCATTACCCGCCGCCTTGAGCCAGGGGTTCGCCCGTCGGCGAACTCCGCTGAGCGTACTCAGCCTTTAGGCGATCCGTCTAGCGACCAAGAACCCGGGACGGTGTGTCCGCCGTCTCCGCTGAGTGTCCGCAGCACTTGGTTGCTTTCCTCCACGAACGTAGGGAAAAGGGAAGGTGCGTACGCCTTCTCTGTCGAGAGTCCTCGGCCCCGACGGACGAAATCATCTCGCGTCTCCCGCGACTCGCGTGCGTGCGTTCGACCGAGAGTCGAAATCTCCGGTCCGGCGACCATTTTTACGCGAGCAATTCCGAAGCGAGTATTGGGCGATAATTGCCCGAGACGCCCAGCGTCGCGAAGCGAGACCGATCACCGCGCCGTTACCGTCGTTACGGTCTACACGCGTCGCGCAATAGGCCCCGCCTTCCGCACGGCCTATCCGTTCGTACGAGCGCTTGCACCGCTCACCGCACCGCACCGTACCGTACCGACGCGCCTTATAAACGCAACCCGCGACATCGCCTTCGGGGCCGAACTCTTGTACCGAATTAAGTATAGAATAAAGCTAACGTACTTATATTATCTCAAACGTCTCGCTGCTTTCCTCCTCACCGAACCCGGACTCCGACGAGCCTTATCCGCGCGAAACGCGTAGCAGCGACCGAACCGCGGAGTTCGGCCGTTACACAGTTTCTTATGATTCTACCGAGCAATAGTAGTATGCGACACTATCCAGAAAATACAACTACTTCATTTATTACGGAATTGTTTCAAGAAGTGAAACTGACTGGTTTATAGGAAGTTGCACTTACCGAAATTCAATTCCCCTTTAGTTTTTTACACGCGCGTCCCGAGGAAGATGCAGAACTCAAATTCATTTTGTTACCACGTGAAAATATTAATACCAAAAGCGTCAAAAAAGATAAAAACCAGCCACCCAAATTCGGGGTTACCCGCATAACCCCAGGTGTTTACGCCACGATGAGCGAAACTGTTACAGGTTTTAAACAACGTTAGCTCATTGCTCAAAACACACATTGCTTGGCGCCAGGATCCTCATCATGGTGGTAAAGTAACGTTGTACTGCACGTGCGATATTAAAGAATGCAATAGACTTCATTTCGTGAAATTTTCCGACAAAGTAGCTCGTATACTTGGCTTCGATATATATAGACCCAACGAAGAATTAATTCACCTTAACTTGTCGAAAATTATGCAGGGACATGTAGCGTACTATCCTAATACTGATCGTAATGTGAATCCCCAGAAAGCTGGAGAAGAAAAGTTTTACGCTTTCACCACGATGAAACGTAAACTTATGTCCGACGAACCAGGTAGTGTGGTGCGGGGTGTACCTAATAAACTCTTTGTTTATTACGATATTTGCGAATCTTATATAACGGGAGACGTATTCTCCTCTTCTCCGTGGTTCCCATCGACTACAACAATAGTAAATATGCCTACGGACGTAACATGGTGAAACATTTTTCGCTACCGAATTATATTCCATTGCGATTAACATGTTTCCGCACGATCGAAATAGATATAAGAGATCAGGTTGGCGAAAGAATACCATTTAAATTTGGGACGTTGACAGTTACATTACAATTTAAACGTCGAGATTAGAGATAATTATTCTGTAATTAGAACACATAGATATGACGCATTATTAAGAATAATACGAAGCACAATCCGGGGGAAATCGTAAAGACGGAATTCCACAAGTTTTCGTACGATCGCAGTATCAGAGCGGTCACGGTATCGATAGTTTTCTCGGTGGTCTGTTCAGACGGGTGTTGCCTTATTTGGCCAGTGGTGCACATGTCGTTGGAAAAGAAGCTCTACGCACAAGGATTAATATACTCGATGACATGGGGAATAATATACCATAGGAAGTAGCTGTTAAAATGCGCCTCAAGGAATCAGGCTCAAATCTCAAAAGAAGAACGGAAGAACACATTAACAATCTGATGAAGGGGTCGGGATATAAAGTTCCTGCGAAAATCGGAAAAGCTCAGTTTCCTTTCAACACGCCAAGCGGATACAGCGGTAAATCATCTTCGCGCAAACATCGGGTCAGCGTTTCTAAATCAAGTAAGAGGAAAGTGACTCGAAGAAACGCACCGGGGAAGAAATCAGGTAAGAAGCTAGCGAAGAAACCCACGAAGAAGAAGCATTCAGTGAAAAAAAGCGGGAGAGGACTCATTAAACGTCGGGGAGTTATCAAGAAGAATACTGTGTCAGACATTTTTTCCTAAACAACAAACGCGTGCTTTCGAAGCATGTCCTTTTTTCATACGCATTCCTGCGAATGTTTAAAGAGTGAACTCGATCTCTTCACCCTACTGCCTATACAAACCGGTATTGAGAGTTCACAATGGATTCACTACAAACCCGTGTCTTCTCTCACGGACGACGTGCCCGTCGAATTCGTCATACCCGGGCATGGAGAAGAATACATAGATCTTGTTCACACCATGCTGTCGCTACGCATACGAGTAGAAACGGAAACCGTAGCAGGAGCCGCCGCCGCAAAAGTAGGCCCAGTAAACCATATACTGCATTCAATGTTCAATCAAATCGACGTATATTTCAATCAAAAGCTCGTGCCTCTTCCAAACAATGCTTACGCTTACCGCGCTTACATAGAGGCGTTAGTAAATTATGCTTCACCAGTAAAAATCTCCCACCTGGCTTCGTGCCTGTAATAAAGCGATACGGCAGGGAACATGGACGCTTTACCTGAAGCGATACCAGGCAATTACGGACTCGACAAGCGAATCGCTTTTGTACAAGGAGGGCGAACGCTGGATCTCGTAGGTCATTTTCACTGCGACATCTTCAATCAAGATAAATTCTTGATCAATGGCATCGAAGTGCACATGAGGCTTGTTCGTTCGAAAGATTCCTTCTGTCTTATGGAGGGAAATACTATCTCACGGGTACGCATTTTAGATGCTACATTACTCATCAGAAGAACTAGAATAAACTCTGGCATATTACTCGCTCATACGAAAATGTTGACCAGGGTTACTGCTTAATACCCGCTAACGAGAGTCGAGGTTAAATCATTCACGATTCATAGCGGCGTCGTAGGAGAGACACTAGACAACGTCATTCTTGGGCAAATACTAAAGCGCATAATTGTCGTCTTTGTTGATAACAAAGCGTTTAATGGTGCCTGGCATTTAAATCCATTCAATTTCCAGCATTATGGAATAAATTTCTTTTCGTTGTATGTCGATGATACTCAAATCCCAAGCAGACCGTTACAACCCAAATTCTCTGGTGACGAGATGCTCTACGCCGAGGTATCACACCCTTTTCTCAGGAACGGGCATTCACTTTTTGAGTGAAACTAATTCTATATCCAGAGAATATTATCCAGCCGGTTATACTCTTTTCGCTTTTGATCTCACTCCTGATCTGTCAGCCAATTGCGCGGGCCAATCGGATCTTGTGAAACACGGTAGTTTGCGAATGGAAGTACGATTCGAAAGAGCCCTCACAACACCCGTCAGTTGTTTAGTTTACGCTGAATTTGAAAGTGTGCTGGAAATAGATTCTTCTCGTCAAGTTATTATAGATTATAGCGGTTAAAGAAATACATCTCCCACTTTTCTTTTCGGTGTCTTTCCCCTTCCTATGTGAAGATTTTCAACATCATTCTCCTCCAGAATAAAAATTTTGAGAAAAGAACTCAATTGATTTCGAGGCGTAAAGAGTATAGTTTCGGCAAAGCAGAATTGCGAATACAGCGAGAACATGGATGTAATCATCGAAGTGCAGTGTTTCCGCGATAGCAACGATACCTACGAGGGCGGTCCGATAAGTACTTAGCCTCACCGCCCGATGGCGCCACTATCGCAAGAGAAATTTACTATCGTGTAGTACATTCTCGTAGACGGCTACTGTCGAAATTTCAGCCGAATCGGACTCGTAGTTTTGTTTTGACCGCGTGTGGAAGCGGGCGTGTCCGCGGATTTTAGAAAAATGGAAAAAGAGCAATATCGGTCGGTGATTCTTGTTTTTAGAAGGGAAATCGCGCAGCGAAATCAGAGAGCGCTTGGATGCTGTGTACGGTGACTCTTCTCCTTCGATGGCGACCGTCAAAAATTGGTTTAACGAGTTTCAACGTGGTCGCACGTCGGTTTCTGATGAGCCACGCCCAGGTGCCCCGAAAACGGCTACCACGGAGGATAACATGACAAAAATCCACGATCTCGTATTGGCAGACCGCCGATTGAAGGTGCGCGAGATAGCTGAGACAGTAGGCATCTCAAAAGACCGCGTGGGTCATATCCTGCATGAAATTTTGGGCATGAGAAAGCTGTCGGCGCGATGGGTGCCGCGTTTGCTCATTCCGGACAACAAGCGCAACCGTGAGACACTTCAGAGCAGTGTTTGACGCTGTTTAAGCGCAATCCGAAGGAGTTTCTGCGTCGTTTCGTGACCGTCGACGAAACATGGATCCACTGGTACACACCAGAGACCAAGGAACAGTCGAAACAGTGGACTTCACCCGGCGAACGTGCTCCGAAGAAGGCGAAGACTGTCCTATCGGCCGGAAAGGTGATGACCACCGTTTTCTGGGATTCACAAGGTGTGATATACATCGACTACCTGGAGAAGGGCAAAACGGTCACAGGGCTATACTATGCCGAATTATTGGGCCGATTTGACGCCGAATGGTAGAAAAAACGGCCCCATTTGGCGAAGAAAAAAGTGCTCTTCCACCATGACAACGCACCGGCTCACACCTCCGCCCTCGCCACGGTCAAATTGGTCGAATTGGGCTACGAACTGCTGCCCCATCCACCGTATTCTCCAGATTTGACCCCGTGCGACTTCTTTTTGTTTCCAAACTTGAAAAAGTCACTCGCCGGGCAGAAATTTGAATCGAATGAGGAGGTCATCGCCGCCACGGAGGCCTACTTTGCAGACCTCGAGAAAACGTATTTTTCAGACGGGTTAAAGAAGTTGGAGCATCGCTGGGTCAAGTGTATCGAGCTAAAAGGAGACTATGTTGAGAAATAAATCGCCACTTTTCCAAAATTTTCGTTTTTCTTTTGTAGGCTAAGTACTTATCGGACCACCCTCGTATATGCTCAAGGAGGTGGCTATTGTCGGTATTAATGAGGCATTTGTCGGACATTGGATCTTAGCTCCAGAGTATTCATTTGCGGAATTGAACGAAAAATTAAGACGGATAAATAACTGGCTTTCGCTGAATTATCATGGAATCGAGTGGTACGATGGGGAGACTAATCCAAAATATTTTTACTTGCGCTTGCGTGAAATTACGAGTCATATTCGTGACTTCATGACAAAAGGCATGGAAAAAGCGAGCAACTTGCAAAATTTGCTAGCGCGAAACGTATATAATTTGGAGAATATCTCGCCGATGTCTAGTGATCTTTTACCCAGCGAACGAATAGAAGGCTGCACATTCCACACATTTAGAAAACACAGACGTTATCATTGTGCATTACGCGATGCATATAAATTAAAACACTGGTTCATCGAACAAAGTCAAATCAACATCAAGAAACGCGACAACATCTATACGACCCGGTGCTTGTTCTCCAAAATTGACGAGGAAGACAGAGAAAATAGTTATTCCGACAAATCAGGGAGCGAACAGTCACCGGTTGAAGAAGAGGAATACGAGACAAATACTGTGTTGGAACATTCCGTCGAGCCATCGAAGACTATAACTATCGCGTTACCAAAGGTAAACGAAATTATATAAAATGAATTCGCTCGAAATTCAACGTGCATTGCAACATCTCAATACTAGATACACAGGCGTCTATTCAGCCGACAAACTACCGAGAGTGTAGATGAGATCGACGGCAGTAGTCGCTAATACGGACAATCATGATCGTCCGGGCAGCACTGGGTCGCATTCTACGTCGATCGGAATGGAGCGGCCACATATTTCGACAGCTACGGGATGCTACCCTGGGACTCACGATTTCTCCTGCGTCTTAGAAGAAATTCCGTCACTTACCAATGGAATACCTTTCAGCTACAGGGACTCTTATCGACGACTTGTGGTCACTATTGCTGTTTTTCTTTACTTTATGTGTCGGGGTTATAATCTCGGGCAGTTTAACAGTTTGTTTACCAATGATTTGAACGAAACGATCAATTGATTGTACGAATGTATAAGAAAATCTTTTGTCAATGTAAGCGTAAATCGCTAGATCATCATATCCCTGTGTACCAGGTTCAATCCTGTATTAAGAAAAATGTATAAGAATAAAATGTGAATTAATTCTATGAAAAATATTGTACATACCTTTTTCTTCACCTCTTCTCTCTTCCCTGTGATTTCCAGTTCGAGGTAACAAACGTTGTAAACTTTTCGAGTTCGAAAGCAAGGGGACCCGCATAGGTAAAAATATTCGGGTAGACATAGACCAGAAGTATCGTCTTCCAACAATCGCTGGGTAGTTTTTGTCTTCGAAATGATTCCTATCTGCTCGAACATGCTCGCACACGTTCACGAGAGTCGAGAGCTGAGGTCTCATGGTGGGGCTCGAGTCCCGTAAGTTCTAGAATTTGCCTAATTTTTCACATGTGACGTTGATACTCTTCGTATGTATATAATATAATATATCTAATAATATATCTAATATATCTAATAATATATAATATATATAATAATAAATCTAGTTTCCATCAAGGTATAGTAGTAGCGTAGTGCATTAGACGCTTGAATCGAAAGCCAGCGGATCCAGGTTCGAATCCGGCCAGGGCCTAAAGGATTTTCCCATAGACTTCACACTAACCACACACACACACACTTTTCCATTCTACGCGTACGTCGTAAAATTAGTTTCTACCAAAGAGTAGCAGTAGAGCAGTGGTAAGACGGGGTTTGACTCAAAAGCCTGAGGTCCCGGGTTCGAGCCTCGCAGAGTGCCTAGGAGATTTTTCCAAAAGTAATATGTAAATGTAAAAGTAATATGTAATATGTAAATTAACCAGCTGACCAAGAGCTAGAATCACAATAACGCCTAATATGAATAGTAAAAATTTAATATTTAGATTACGCTAACTTTTATTCCGGTGATTCAAATTTCCGCCATTTTCAGCATTAGGGATAGTTATAGCCACTCAAAACATTCCCCCTCCACTCGACCCTCCGGCGCCGTGGGCGTGGTCTAGTGGTCCGGAGGGTCGAGTGGAGGGGAAATGTTTTGACTGGCCATACCTACCCCTATACTAGTAATATGCAAGATTGACCGGTCAGTTTATTTTCAAAGAAAATTATTGCTCTGAAAAAGGAAGTTATTAAAAGATTTTTGGAAAGGGAAACCCCTGGCTGAAATAACTCAATAAATCTTTCTGACGGGAAAACAAAGAAACTCAGCAGCTTTGTCGGACCGGAGAGTGACAATAACTTTCTTACAGAAAATGCAATAGTTCTTATGGAATACGCAGCAATTACCTTTCTTATTATCCATTATTCATTTATAACTAAGGATTAAGTTGTTCAGGGATGGGTTAAGAAACAGTGGTTGGTTCGGAATTATGCTGACCTGAGTCGAAGTTTCAAATATTATTGGGTATGGGAATAAGTTCTAATCGTTTCCCCATAGATGGCATTAATAGTATCGCTTGCATCTTTTCTAACCTTTCGATACATGGATTTAAAAGGTGTATATGTAAGCTGTTAAACGTAGTATAAGACTTTTGTTTGGAGTGCAAACAGCAAGTATTCATGTCGCATCGAAAATGTCGGAATTTGTTCCAAAAAAGTAGCATTTGCGGAAAGTTCTTCTCCACTACTATCTTTTGAAGAAAAGTGCTGCGGAAACGTGCCGTTTGCTTGTGGATGTTTACGGCGACCATTTTTTTTTGGTCACGCAGGGGAAATCCATCATGGATACCCCCACCCCCTTGGGGGGGGCGGGGGTTATGTCAGACTTTTACTGACTAAAACCCCTGCGGGATGTCTACCTGTCGGACCGTGAAGGAGGGGAGTTAGGGGAACTGCTTCCGCATTCCCTCCCCAACCCCCCGGCCCCAGAACTCCCTTTCAGGAACCCCTCGCCACCTGTGTACCGCGCCCTGTTCCGCGGAGGGAATCCAGGGCGCGGTTCCCGGCGGGTTGCCCCGCCAGTTGCCCTCCCTGCTAGTCAGGGAGGGAAGGGTTTTTGGGGGAGTGGGCCCAGCCCCAACTGGGACACCACTTCCCCTGACCCTACTCGTCCGATCGCTCGGTGGGGAAAGGCAGGGAAGGTGGATCACTACCCCCCTACTCCCCCCTTTGCGACCGGTGGCGGGCCCGAGGCGGTCGAGGGAGTTCCCGACTCTCGCGGGTCGGTGAGCTCTCGACCGGCGCTGCCTCGGGCCCGCTGTCGCGTTCCCCTACACCCAGGGGGCTCCGACCGTTCCGGCGCCGAGAGTGGCGCCGGAGCGGTCGGTGCCCCCACTCGGCGGTCTCCTTCCGGGACATTACGTCCTCGCAGAAGGAGACCGCTGCTGTTAACGCCTCCTCGCTCCCGCACATAGCCTTAACCATGCGCGGGAGCGAGAGCTCCCCCTCTCGGCATCCCACCGCCCCGGCGAGGACACGGCGCTCCCCGGCCCATGCTGGGCACGCAGCCAGGGTATGATGCGCCGCGTCCTCCAGCGCGCGGCAGTGGTGGCACCGGATGGTGGGCTCCTTTCTTATCCGGCGCAAGCACCGACCGAAGCACCCATGCGCGGTCAGCACCTGCGCCAGACGAAAGGACATTCCACGTCCCCTCCTGCCTGTCAGCTCGGACAGGCAGGGGCGGACAGCCTCGGCCGTCGCAGGCCCGGGCCCCAGGGAGTCGGATAACAAGTCCTTCCACTTCTCCTGGGTTCGGGCCTCGGCCTGTAGCCTCAGACCCCTCAGGCTCATGACCGACAGGTTCCCCTCCTCGCGGAGCTCCTTCACCCTCCAATACAGGAGGTCCCGCTCCTGGGCGAGGAGCTCCACGGGGGGGGGACGTCGGCCAGGGTGGTCGCCGCCATATACGACACGGTACGGTACCTCCGAATCGTCCTGATTAATACGAGCCTCAGGGCCTGCCGCAGCGCGCGCTTTCCGCCGCGGCAGGTCCCCAGCTGTGGCGCCCATATGCGCGCCCCGTACAGGGCGATCGAGAACACCGCCGTGACGTACAGGTGGCGAGCCTTCCAACCTGGGCCCCCTTGGGCACGCGTCAGACTGGCTACCGCCAGTCCGGATTTGCGCACACTGGGGGCCAATTCCCTGAAATGGGGTCCGAAGCTCCATTGGCTGTCCAACGTCAGGCCGAGATATTTCATCGTGCCCGACGCGGACGTGGACGCCATCAATGAGAACCCGGATTTCCGGCGGCGCCCCCCGAACCCGGTCGTGAAAGAAGACAGCCTGAGTCTTTTGGGGCGCCACCTTGAAACCTAGGTCTCTGATGGTTCCCACCACCGATGCCAATGCCGTCTCCGCACGGAGGCGGGCATCCCCCCAGCTCCACCCCCGCTACCACTAACGTGTCGGCCGCATAGCAGACGACGTGGCAGCCCGGGGGGAGCGGAGTGCCCAGCACCCGGTCGAACGCGATGTTCCATAGCAGGGGGCCGAGAACCGACCCCTGCGGAACACCGCGTTCCATTGCGCGCCGGGCTTGGACCCCGCCCTCCACTGGGAAGGCGAGGTCCTTGCCCCCGAAGTAGGCCGACAGGATCCGCCGGAGATAGGTGCACCCCGTGATGTTCGAGGGCCCGTCCAATCTCCGGCCAGGGCAGGGTGTTGAAAGCGTTCGTAATGTCTAGTGACACACCCAGCAACACCGTGCCCTCCTCCACGACCGCCCGGGTCAGGTCCCGGAAGCACTGGATCGCGTCCAGTGTGGACCTTCCGAGCCTGAACCCGTACTGGCGGTTGTGGAGGTTCGGCCCCTTCGAGGACAGATGCTGGACGAGGCGGTCGGCAACGATGCGCTCCAGCATCTTGCCCGCCTCGTTCAGCAGGCATATCGGCCTATAGGCCGACGCACTCCCGGGTGCCTTGCCCTCCTTGGGGAGGAAGACCAATTTCGCCCTCCTCCACTCTGAGGTGAATACCCCCTCCCTGAGACACCTGCTCAGAACCCTGCACGTGGCCGCGGACAGGTTTCCCTCGCCGTGAGCGAGGGCCCAGGCCCGGCTAGGGATTCCGTCGGGGCCAGGGGCTTTCCCCTTGGCCCCGAGTCTTCTCCTGGCCGCGGTGAGCTCCTCTGGACTCACCGCCAGACCCTCGTCCCAATTCCCCTCCCCCAACGGGGGGGGGGTCGGGTTCTCGGGGGAGAACCATTCTGTCCTCGGAAAGAGGGCATCCAGGAGCCTTTCGAGGGCCCGGCGATCCAACGATTCCGTCGGTGGGGGCGCCCATGGATGGATCTTGCCCATCACCCTCTTGTATGGGCGCCCCCATGGATCGTCGTCCAGGGAGCTCACCAACTGCTCCCAGGCCACTCGCTTGGCCTCGACGATGGCGGCCTTGTGGGCGTTCCTAGTTCGTAGGTAGCCCTCTTTTTTCCCTGCGACATCCCCGCCTCGTCGCCGGACCCGATAGTACCGTCGTCTTGGACGGAGGAGTCTTGGAGACTCTCCAGCTCCTCCGCCCACCAGTACGTGGCCCGGCGCCGGCGGGGGTGGAATTGGGGCATCGCGGCGTCGCAGGCCGACGCCACGATACCCACTATTTCCCCAGCCCCCTCCGCGGGGCTGTGGTCCCACTCACCTGGCCCCACATCTAGATGCCAGGTGGCCGCAAGGACGCCCGCCCGAAACCTGTCCGTATCTAATCGATTGAGGGCCCATCTTTTGGGGAGGGGAAAGTTCCCCTCCGCTGGGCAACGGGCCAGCACCCGTGCGGGTTTTGGGAGGCGGAGGGCCCACGCTATATGTCTGTGGTCAGACAGCGATTCGCCTTCCGCCTCCATCCTCCATTCCTGGAACAACCCAGCGGCCGAGGGAGTAGCCCAGGTCAAGCCGATGACCGACTGCCCCCCCCCCGGCCGCACACAGGTGCTGGTTGAGTCTATGTTCATTAACAGCAGGCCCATCCCCGCTGCCCAACCGATCACGGTCTCGCCCCGAGGGTCCTTTGCCGGGGACTGCAACCACACCCTTCCGAGTGGACGTTAAAGTCCCAGGCAATCACGACAGGTCGGAGAATGGCACCAACGCACCAGTTCCCCGATCCTGCCGAGGACCCTCTTAACCGGGACGAGTTCACCGAGACCGGCCTTGTTTCTGTGGTGGGGGAGATACACCCCCACCACATCGACCGCCCCCAATCGACCGCCACGTATGACGACCCCTTTTCCCTGAATACACAGGGAGGGGTCCCCGCTGCAGGGTACGCCACCATGGCCACCGAGCCGTCCGGGCTGCCGAACCAGTTTACACTGCGTACCGGCACCCAATACGGCTCGGCGACCACCCCCAGCCCGACGCCCAGCTCAAACATCCTCTGCATGCAGAGGTCCTGAGCCCGGACGCCGTGGCCGAGGTTGGCCTGTAGGGCCCGGAGTGACGTGAAGGCTAAGCCTTACACGCCTCTTCCGGGATGCCTACATCCACCCCCTCCTGGGAGACTTCCAACGGCAAAGCCGTCTCAGTCTCCCCGGAGGGGGTTTCGGCCATGGTGGCCTCCAATGCGGGTACCTCTGCGGAGACACGGGGGTCCCTACCTGCGTGACCTCCTTCTCTCAGGGGTATGAGGGGGAGTCAACATTCAGGGGAGTCGGGGGCAGCGCTCCCACCGACTCCCCTTCCTCCTACACCTGTTGGAGGTGTGCCTGGGGGCTCCACCCTCCTCATCTTGGCTGCTTGGCTGTCCTCCTCTGGCGCTCCTTCGTCCCGGTTCTCCATGTCCTCTTCTTCTCCTCTCCTCTTCCTCCGAGGCAACGGTTCTTCCAGGATTCGGGTCGGAGTCTTGTCCGGCTCCCATTCCCAATCTATTAGGTCTGGGGAAGAGTCCCTCTTCTCCCTTATTCCCACTGGGGTATTTTCCAGAGGGGAAGCTGGATCCATCCCTGCTCCCCCTACCTCTAAGTCCCTCGGTGGGGATGAGACTAATCCGGTCTCCTCCCTAAGAGTTGTCGGGTCCAGACGTTCCCCGGCCGTAGTGGTTCGGGCCTCCACCCTGCCTTTGTTCTCCTTCCCCGTGCCCCGTTTCTCTTCCTACCCTTCCTTCTTCCCTCCTCCCTTTTTTCTCCCTGCCGGGAAGGGGTTTGTAGGCCGGCCCTCCGATCTTGTGACCGGAGGGCCTGCCCGCCTCGACACACGTCGGGCAGCGCAACGCCTTTTGGCACTCCTTGGCGCGGTGGCCGGAGTTACCGCAGCGGTAGCACATACTGCTGCGGTCGACGGCGCTGGTGCACCGCTCGCGCACGTGTCCCCGCTCTAAGCAACGGAAGCATAACGTTGCGCTAGCGGGCAATGCCGTCACCCCGGCGCGGGTCCAGCCCATTGGAACCCGCTTCGCGGCGGCGACCTTAGCGGCCGCCGCCAACGGACACCGCACCACCATGGCGCCGACTCCCCGCTGAGAGACGCTCATCTCGCCCGAGGAAACTTCCGTCTCTTTTTCTGTTCCTTCCTTCTTTCCTTTTTGCCTTTGCCCTTTCTCCGCTTGTCCGGCTCCGCCGGTGTTCGCGGGGCTTGGACTCTCCCTCCGGGAACCTCCTGCTTCCTCTTCTTCTTCTCTCCCTCCCCCGTTACCGCCGGAGAAGTGGTGGACGCTGGAGTCCCCGCCACCACAGCCACCCGGCTCATCCCACTCGCAGCCCTCAGGGAGTCCAACTCGGCCTGCATACGGTCGAGCTCCTACCTGTGGCCACAAGCTGAGACCGCGGCGGCCACGGGGGCGTCCAACTCCTCTTCCGCTCTCTCCGTTCTCCACGTTGGGGGAGGGGGGGGGTCCGGGGCGTTGTCGTCGTAGGACGATATCCCCCCGGGCGACTCCTCTACCTCTGCTCCTTTCCCCTTGATGAGAGAAGGGGGAGAGGAAGGAAGCGTTTCCCTCCTCCTCCTCTGTGGACGTGGACGTGGACGTAGACCCTCCCGCCGCCTCCGCGTATGTCAATTTTCTCCCCGTGGGGAGTAGAGAGGGAGGGGGCAAGGGCGGAGGGAGCGGAGGCCTTCATGGTCTCCAATTCCTCGCCCAGCCTCCTATTCTCCACTCTCAGTTTCTTTAGCTCCTTACGGAGCTCCTCCGCCTCTCTCTTCGTTTCCGATGCTGCCTCCCCCCTGCTGTCCAGCTCTGCTGTCCTGGCCACCAGGGTGGCCATAACGGCCTCGGAGATGGCCACGGCACGGGTCAGTAGCCCCACGAAGGTTCCCTTCAAGGTACGGGACCTCCGTGAGACCAACCGAACCGCGCCTAGTGCACGGCCCACCTCCGAGGCCAGTTCCGGCACTCTGGCCTCCCTGAGGAGGTTTATGGTGGCATTGTCACGGAATACCTCCTCGACCGGGCGCCTGTCCTCCAAGGACCGAAACATCCCCGTGTCGAGGAGGATCCTTATCTCCTCCTCCAGCCTCCTACTGTCCTCCTCCTTCTTCATCTCCAGTTCCATCTCCTTCTTCTTCTTGACCCCTACCTTCGCCCCCATGGTGGGAAGCCTGCCTGGCCCCCTCCTCACAGGTTCGAGGGCAGGAATCTCTGCGCCGGAGGAACTGCCGCTGGTGATGGTAGTCTCCCTGGCCCTCTTTCGCCCGTCGCCGGTGTCTTTGGCGCCTCCTGCCTTCGATGTTGGTCCCGACGTGGTCCTCCCAGGGCCTTGGACCTGAATCCTTGAACCCTGTGGAAGGAGAACGTCGGAGCGGATCACCGGGCCTCCGGTGATCCGCCCCGACACTGCTGCTGCCCCGCCGGTCCCCTCCTTTGCCTCATCTAGGCCCGCCTGTATCCCCTTGATGTCCCCTTGATGTTGGTGGGGGGGGGGTTCCCTCTGCCCCCTCTTAGAGCATAGGGGAGCTGGCCTGTTGACCCCTGGTACCTGAGTTTTACCTCCGGACCCCAGGGACATGCTTGTCCCGCGTTGGGTGGCCGCCCGTGTCACCCTAACCGATGGGCTCACTGCGCACTTTCCGCGGTCAGAGAGGCGCTGCTTTGAGGACGGTGGTGGGTCCTCGGTTTTTAACGGCCCTCCAGAGGCTAGCCCTCTGGAGTCTGTTTGCTTTACCTCCCCGGGGGAGGGGAGGAGGCACCCGCCTGGCGGATTCCTACCACCTCTATAACCCCCGTCTCTACCTTCAAAAAATCACCCACCGAAGTGGGTGGTTGGTCCATGGACGGACTGCTACGCCCGTCTTTTAGTGACCTTGAGCCCGAAGACTCGGAGTTGTTTTTATTTAAATTGGAATCCTTCATTTTGGTCCCACGAGTTCGGCGGGAAATAGGCGTCGACCCCGGGTAGAGTCCCCGCATTACCCAAGGTAAGGCTAGCATGTCCCCGTGGTACGCCAGGTGCCACGGGTGAGGAACCACTAGCGACAGGTCACATACTTGCCATTCATCCCATAAGCGTGGCATGCCTCAACCGTAGGATTACGTGATATTTTATAGAGGACCCGCCTCGCGGTCCGGCCAATTAAGGCAAGACCCTCGGCCCCAGAGACATGATCTAGGGTTACGGTGTGATAGGCTAGGGTCTGCCGGGGTTCGCCTGGATCTCCCGTACCAGGGTGCCGAAACACCCTGGCCCCTCGCAATAGTGTAAAGTTATACGTCCTTATAAGTACGGGTTTCCAATCAGGGTTTTCCTTCCCCTAGAACCTAGTTGCCTTCACAAGGCTAACGAGCCCGTTCTGCCCGCGCTGTAAGGGCTTTTGGGCCGCACCGAAGTGAGACCCTCCAGTCCTTGATAAAACCTGGAGGCAGCTGCGCATCCAGGAGTTTTATAGACGCTCTTAGTCCAGTCCCTCCACTCGGACCTCTCCGGCATGGTAGAACCTTCCAGGGGTGGAGACCCCCGCCGATACAGCTCCTCGCTTCATCGGGACCTTCAAGCTCCCCCACCACGGCAAGGTGGCGTCCACGGGGGAGTGTTTACGGCGACCATGCTCCATCGGAGCCAACTTGCAGATATTGGTTCCAACGCTTCAAAAGTGGTGATTTCGATGTCAACGACAAAGAACGCGATGGTGCCCCAAAAAAGTTCCAAAATGAGGAATTTGAGAAATTGCTTGATATTGATCCATGTCAGACACTTGAAGAATTGTCTGCAGCATTGGATGTTGATCGATCCACCGGTGGAAAACGTCTACATGCGCTCGGAATGGTTCAGAAGGCAGGAAGTTGGATACCACACGAGTTGAAGGAAAAGGACATTGAAAGGTGCTTGGTCACGTGCGAAATGTTGCTTCAACGATAAGAAAAAAAGAGTTTTTTGCATCGGATCATCACTGGCGATGAAAAATGGATTCACTACGACAATCCTGAACGCAAACTAGCATGGGTGAAGCCAGGTGAACTAGGTCCATCAACGCCAAAGCGCAATATTCACGGGTCAAAGGTCATGCTCTGTATCTGGTGGGATATGCGGGGTGTAGTCTATTATGAGCTGCTGAAACCGTCCGAAACTATCAATTCCCAACGTTACCGACTTCAACTAATGCGTTTGAAACAAGCTATTCAAGAAAAACGGCCGGAATGGCGCGATAGACACGAGAAGCTGATTTTGCAGCACGACAACGCTAGGCCACATGTTGGTCAACCCGTCTGGACATACCTAGAAGAGGTGAAATGGGAGATCCTACCCCACCCGCCATATTCACCAGACATTGCCTCTTCAGACTATCATTTGTTCCGGTCGATGCAGTCGGCACTTAGCATACAAAAATGGGTCGATGACTGGATCGCCTCGAAAGAAATAGAATTCTTCACTCGAGGAATCCGTTTATTGCCCGAAAGATGGGCGGAGGTTCAGATAGAAAATATTTTGAATAAAATCATTTAATATTTTTATATTCAAACTATGTTTTTTGTCTACATAAAAACGATTAAAACTTATTCCCATACCCAATAGTAATTATATTTCTTCGGATTTTTAGTTACGCGAGATTTCTCGGACGTAACATTATCACGACGTAAAAGTGAACCATTTTTACATCGTAATGTCACATTTGATGAACAACGGATTCTTTTCGACAATTGCAAGTGTTCGGCACAATGGTTGGATATAAATGAAATACTGAAACACAGTCCGAAACTGAATATTCACAAAAGAAAACTAATAGTGTCTGTTTGGTGGTCCAGCGCTGATATTATCCACTACAGCTTCATGAAACCTGGTTAATCAATTACAACGGATGTCTACTGTAACTAACTGGACGAAATGGTGAAGATTCTTCTGATTAAGCAGCCGAGATTGACCAATAGAGACAGGCTAACCCTCTTGTAAGACAACGCTTGACTACATGTCGCACAAAAAACATTACTCAAACTACAGAAGCTAGACCTGGAAACTCTCTGTCATCCACTGTATTCACCAGACCTTGCACCAAGCAACTACCACTTCTTTTAGACACTGGACCATTTCTTGCAAGGAAAAATATCAAGAGACACGGTAGTGTCTCGCGCCAAGTGCACGCGAGAGCGAAATGACGCGCACTGGCTTCGAGACCGGCCGTGTCTCTTTACGCGAAGCATTAGTTGATCGGAGGCAACTATTATTGTTCCGCCCTAACGGCTAATCTGATCGAGTTCTAAGTGGGCTCAATCGATTCCTTAGGGTCGACTTACAAAACAAAACTGTCTTTACTTTTGTCCTATGTGCTCTGTAAGCCAAAATATTAGTTTTCGAAAAAAAAAATTCGTGAAAATAGTTTATTTTTCTGGCCTATAGACAGGATTGCCTCCTTAATTGCCATTTCTGCTAAGGAGAAAAGAGGAAAGCGTGATATATGGCTATTAGAGCCAGCGAGACATTTATAGAAACAGCGCGGTGTTCCTATAGCTGCCTCACTCATATTGCCTGCATTCAAGCGTAGAGTGAGTGAGACAGCTATTGGGGATACCATTAACCGTACCACGTCTGGTAATGCTTTCTCTCTCGACCATGCAACGTGCGATAAGGATGCAACATCGGAACGTCTCCCATCACTTCTTCTTCTTCGCTTCTCTCGCGCTGTACAGTACGCCCATATGCGTATGCGTATATGCTTGTCATCGCTTTCGGTTGTTTTACAGGCGTATACGAGATCGCTGAGGCACACCATACCTGCCTCTGAGTGTACACACATACTGTTACTGTACGCACCACTAACAACGCTGCATTCTATACGATTCATAACATTCACGTTGATAATCTTAATTGGTGCGTCCGATTCGTATCGTTAGTGCGGTTCTAATATACAACTCGATGAGAATTCCAAAAGCGAGCCAATGTTGTTGCTAAAATTTATTCTATAAGCACATTTTATTTTACTATGTGCGCAAATAAGTTTCCGGGTTTCACACATGGATAGCGCTAACGACACATGTAGTCGACACACATGTCTGAAGTTGCTTTTTTTTATAGCTTGGACATCTGTTAACAATAATCAGTCGTAATACCAACATATCGCAACGCAAAAATATTTTTTCTAACAACGAAGATGTCGAGTTTTGTGCCAAATAAACAGCATTTGCAGGAAGCTTTGCTTTTCTGCTTTAACTTGAAAAAAGTGCAGCTGAAGCACGTCGTTTGCTTGAAGAGGTCTACGGCGAACATGTACCATCGAAAACTGTGAAGATTGGTTTAAACGCTTCAGAAGTGGCGATTTCGTCACTGAGGACAAGGAGCGCTCCGGAAGACCAAAAACAAGCCGGAGGACACCGATCTGCAAGCGTTATTGGATGAAGATGATACGCAAACACAAGATCAACTTGCGGAGGCATTAAACATGACTCGCCAAGATATTTCCAAACGTTTACATGCCATGGGAAAAATTCAAAAGGAAGGAAAATGGGTGTCGCATGAGTTGACTGAGAGAGAGAGATGGAAAATCGAAGAGCCACTTCCAAAATTTTGCTTTTGCGGCATGAAAGAAAGAGTTTCCTGCATCGAATTGTTACTTGCGATGAGAAGTGGATATATTTCGAGAATCCCAAACGCAAAAATTCGTTCACCTGGCGAAGTATCAACATCGACGGCACGGCCAAATCGCTTCGGAAAGAAGACAATGCTCTGCGTTTGGTGGAACTAGAAAGGAATCGTGTACTATGAGCTGCTGAAACCGGGCGAAACTGTCAATGAGCATCGTTACCGACAACAACTGATCAATTTGATCAATTTGAACCATGCATTGCTCGAAAAACGGCCAGAATGGAACACGAGACACGAACGAGTGATTTTGCAGCACGACAACGCTCCGTGCCATCGCACTTCCATCGTCTAGGATACTATCAAAACGCTGAAATGGGATTTGCTACTACACCTGCTGTATTCGCCAGACCTGGCCCTTTCCGATTATCACTTGTTCCGGTCGATGGCGCATGGCTTGGCTGGGCAACACTTGGATAATTTCGAAGAAGTGCAAAATTAGTTGGATGAATGGTTTCGGTCCAAAGACGTGTCGTTTTGTCGTCGCGGTATTCATGTATTGCTAGAGAGATGGCAAAAATGTGTAGCTAGCGAGGGACGATACTTTGAATAAACCATTTTTTGTATTTCTCTTGAAATTTTCCATTTTTCATTGATCAAAAAAACCTGGAAACTTAGTTGCGCACCTAGTAGTTGTATCAATACATTTATTTTTTAGCCTTTGAGATGCGTTAAAGGAGCTGCTGGAGGTGCTGTCAATGCTAACACGTTATTCTATTTTTATCACTCATTACATGTACAAGGATTGAATGATGCGTTAGCGCTGATCGACGCGCTCCCCGAACGCATCTTTAGTAGGCACCAAATAGATGCGTATTATGATCTCAACAGTCCTGAAATCGCGAGCCGCGACCGTCAGTTGCTGAATCCGCTGCGCAGTAAAGGGAGATAGAAGTCGTAACTTCCGAAAATCGGCCGAAAATTCTAACCTTGGCCGAGCTTTAATTTAAGCAATAATGAATCTACAGGAGGTTGTCAATTAATGTCGCAAAAAAACTTTTATGGTCAAAACGAAAAAGGAAAGAAAGCACAACTTAACACTCTGTAACATAGGGGATTAAAACAACGCTGTAACATAGACAACTAAAATTTATTGCAGTCTTATATTGTCTGTTAAATGCAATCATAAAACAGAGTGTCTACAGGAAGTTGTCAACGTCGCAAAAAAAATTTATATTATTCAATTGATTAAATCCTATTTTAAACACCATTGAAAGTATGATTACCATCTAAGCAAAATACAATTTTTTTTTTCATGTTCCGTTTTTTGTCGAAGCTTAATAATCATTGCATTTTCGATAGTGTTTAAAGTAAAATCTATATATACAACAGGAAACCTATACATACAACAGAAAACGGAACATCAAAGAAAAAAAAATTATATTTTTTTAAGTGGTAATCATACTTTCGATCAGTTTTCCAATATATTAGAGAGGCTGCACGCGTATGAGCGTTAAATCTCTATTCGAAAGAGAGAGACAGAGAGCCTCTATCTCTCTCTTTCGAATAGAGATTGTCGTGCATGCGCGTGCAGCCTCTCCAACATCGGAACACTGCTTTCAATGATTAGTTGACAACCTCATGTAGACATTTTGACTTGTGATGTTAGAAATTGAACATTTGAATTCACTTATTTATACTTTCCTGTTGTATATATAAGTCCTATTCTAAACACCATCTAAAGTATGATGATTATTGAGTCTTGACAGTTTGTCTATCATCAATTACAATTACAAAAAGGCACGCGCTAAATGCATATGAGAACGAAGCAATTTTATATGTGAGATACTTCGATCCATTTTTTGACTTAGGTACGCGTCAGTTAATTTAATATTTATCATCTGAAACTTGTCTAATTATTTATATGGAAAAAAATATTCAGGAAAAATTATCTACATATAAACGTAAATATATGCACACATACATACATATTTGTAAAAAAAGATGTGAAATCCGAACAAAATTACTTTAAAAAAAAAGAAAAAGGCGCCAAGTACAAGCGTCCCAGCGTTTGTTCCGCAAAAAAATCCGTACAAAAAACTGATTTAAAAAAATTATTTTTAATTGTTATTACAAAGAAATAAAGATGAAGATAATAGTTCTCGGATATATAATTGCATGGCAAAAATTCAATTCTCAACAAGCTGTGGGAAACGCCTTCCGCGATTTCATCATCACTCGCTCTTCAGGCTTCTTCGATGCTGATATGAATAAGCTAAGATGGCAGAACTGTGTCGATAGTTTAGGCGCATATTTGGATTAATTATGCTATTCCTAGTTTGAGATATAATAAACCAAACTTTTGATTCGAAATCGGACATTTCATACTTAATGACCTAATACAAAGTGAAATAGATCGGCTTGTAGTATAATAGAAACAATAATAAACTAAATGGAGTTAATTTGAGGCATACATAGATGAATTCGATGATACTTTCTTTTTTAGTACGCTTATATCTGTTTAGGATTTGATTCAGAGGCGCATATTGCTTCCCATGTTTCGACATACGATCGCTGTGTATTTTGAAATCCAGGAGGATTAGATACTATATAATGGTCATTTGTAAGTGTTTTAGTTATTTCATATGGATTTTTGAAGAGATATCAGTCTTTTAGAGACACTCGACACACTCTCAAAATTTCGGGCTATGATCATATCACCTATATTATATTTTTATGGTGCAATGTTTCTTATCATACAGTTGTTTTTGCTGGAATTGAGATTGCAAAATACAATTAATTGCTTCGTTTCGAATAGTTTTCAAATCTTGAAGAGAACTTAAGGGGAGCACCTCATGTAACGCGCTGAAAATTAGGTGATTTTTCGGAATTTGTTTGAGGAAATTATACGACCAATTCTTTTGAAATTTTCAGGGTATGTTATTGTAATATTGAACTACTACAAAAAATTTTTTTGACAGAAAAATATGTATTTTATAAATAATAATAATGTTAATCTGATGCGTCGGCGTTGAAGTCGCTTGTCGGCGTGCAATGTAGCGCTGCTTGTATTCATCTGAAACAAAGAAACCAAATCGATTTCTTTTTTGTGGGATTTGCGTTATTAATTGAACCTATTGTTAAAGAAAATAATACAAAATTGTAAAAATGGCGACACATAGAAAAAAATATCGATTTTTACGAAAAATTTTCGTATTAATTATATAATAAAAGTAATTTGTTTAATTAAACAATAAAATTGCAAATAGAGATTCAATTTATGAGGAAAGTATGTATCTATATATGTGCACAGGGAGAACTCGATCGGCTGAATAGTTTTTGAGTTATCTTGCACGCTAATTTTAAAAAAGTAGTTTCAAGAAGAAGGCGTTTAAAGTTTTAGGTACAGATAGCCAACAATTTATTTACTGTTTTAGCTAATCTGATATGCCAGGCCCATAAAGTAAACCTTTTGTTTTTTAAAAAAATTCTAGTAAGGCCGCATTCTGTCCTCGACGAGCCGATTGAACATCTTTAGAGCTGCTTGTACTGCTCTTGCCTCCGTATCCGTTGTGCGTTGTGCGTATTGATCAGCAAATATTTTTCATTGTTGACCAATAACCATGCTGTGGTTATCAAAATATCCATGCTGTGCAATATTTACAAAATGGAATTAAAGCCTTCATTAAAAACGCCAGCGGCTATAAAAGCGACAATTTCGATCGTTTTGAAGCCACAATTGAGATGTTTATAGGGATCAAACGCTACACTGTCGAGTTGAAACTTTCGTTTGCATTCTGCGTGTGCCTGTCTAAACATCTTTCTAAAAGATCTTTTCTGGAAAGCTCTTTGTATATTGACAATAAGTTTTATTTGACAATAAGTTTTTCTGCACATCCGGATAAAGTGCAGGCAAGTGCTCAACATTTTCTACAGTACCAGAAAGCCTCATGAAAGAAGGAGGGCGTACTAGGTGGCGACGGGACGCCGTGCGTTCGGGACCTGCATCTCATTTTTCGTTCCGAAGAGAGAAAAATATCGAGAGCGCGGTAGTCGCTAGACCGGGAATCGAATCGAACCCTGGTCTTTCGCTTGCCGGGCGACTGCTCTAGACCACTGAGCTATCTGACGCTCCACGCTCACGACACTCTCCCCTCCCCAGATAACGTTGAGAGATGTCGTTCGGAAGCGACATCTCTAGTGCTATCCCGAACGCACGGCGACTACAGAGAGAGGCATTGTTACTTGTACCTGGTGGTACAAGCTGACAGTCTCTCAAAGTCAAAGGTTGCTATCCTTTTAAGACCTGCTATCCATGTATGCTGGCCTCCATCGTTGCCCCTCCTTATCCGGTGCAAATCATATAAATAAGCCCCGGGGTCGACGCCATATTTTGGCTGCCCCCGGGCGCTTGGACACGTTTTTGCAACTGCGACACGCCACTTACATCAACTATCTATTCCTAGTGACAATTATTATGCTGCGAATTTTCTTTTTCGTGACCTACTCGGACGATAAGTATCTTCTTTATTTATTTTTGGAGGCATCTTTACACTGCTGTACTTCGTTCGAAACAAGACTGTGCCTCTAAGATAGAACTGGTTCGAGATGACTATTATATCAACACAAAGGGACACGAATGTATACACTATAGACTATAACGTTTCTATAGGGTACACAAAAGAGATATTCCAGTTGTGTTCGCTTAACCTAAAAGGACGGTAGAAAGGACGTATTGTGCGCCACCGCACGCTCGGCGCTTTAACTACTTGACGATCAGTAATTACATCGTCTACAGCTACGTTAATTCTTCGAATTTCGTTCTAAAACTCAAGGAACATATTCTTGATGGATTAAAATATTAAATTGTGCATAAAAAAATTAGATTTTTTTAACCATTACATGAGGTGCCCCCTTTAAATCGTCTATATAATCTTTAATAAGATCGGGATATGGAGCGCGTTGATCAAAGCCAAAGATTAACCGACTAAGAATCTTTCCGATAAACCTGTTTATTATATTGTTAATAGAATATTCTATTCGATCTAGAAATTTGTACCATGACTGACCATTGTCATTATTTGTCAATTTAGCCAATATCGGTGTTATGGTATGGTTAGTGCGGTTAATTTGGCCGTTGGCCTGCGGTGATCCGATAGTTATTCTTATATGTCAAATGTCGTATTTATTTAAAAATTCGGCAAACTCGGTAGAAATAGAGGAACTTCCTCGATCTGAAATTCTTGAAGGAGGACTCTTGATGTACTATAGTACTGAAAGTATTGCGTCAAGCATCCGATTATTTCTTTAGTATTAGTTATTTTAGTAGCGTATAGTTGCACAAATTTGGAAAAAAATTTCTACAACTAAGAATATATACTTTTTCAACGATCGTTTTTCGATCTACCACTCCATGATGATCAACGTAAATCATTTTCAAAGGCGTGTTATCTTTTTGAATAGAATATAGAATTCCTTCGGATTTTCCTGAGGACGGTGAAAAAGTAATAGATTTTAAACTGTGTATGTGCTGTGTATGTGTTTTTCGCATTTCTCTCTCATTTTAGGAAACCAGTAGAACTTCCGGATGCTGTCAATCATCTTGTTGAGCCCTAGATGGCCCATCTCATTATGATACCTGAAAAGAACATGCTTTTCCATTTGTTCAGATACTAAAAATAAAACTTTCCCTTCTTACATTTTATAGATATTTTATTTTATAAAGAAGCGTTGCAGCTTAAGCCACAGCGTGGCCTAGTCAATCCAGAAACTGTTATCTATGCGCGGCGAGAAGAGGATGACCTGCCGCTATTGTTTTGTCTCGCCGCATGCCGCCAACAGTTGCTAAGTCGACCGCGCTGTGACCCGAGAAGCTATAACGCTCCTCTAATCATCCATCTCGGCGTGCGCTCATTCGTCAGATTTCAGTTATTAATAACTTGATAATAATTACTCGATATTAATTACTCGATAATTCTTGCAAAAGTGTATTTTACTTTTCTTTTCAACTTAACCCAATCTACCTTCACACATCGGGTTGACAGCTAATTACTGGATACCCTATAGAATAGATTATAGGAATACCAGTAAGCCAACAAGTAAGGATTCAGTTCCTGCTTCAACGAGATAAGCAGTTATCTTTGCCACAGCATTCTTCTTCATGACATGAAGCTTCCTTTTCCGATTGCCCATCAACACCAAATGATTGACTTCACGACAGCATCATAATAGCAAAGCGATCATAAATCCGCGTCACCGCGTCGAGACCTCCACATGATAATGCCGATTAAGCACCTGTCACAAAGGGTATCCATTTAGAAATAAGCACAATTTTTGTAAATAGTATACATGGATAGTGTGTAAATAAAAATATATTTTATTCACGATTTCTCTTTCTCTTTTTACTCTAGCCTTTTTTTCTACCGTTGGAACCAGATACCGGCAAGCCAATCCGAATGGACTGATAACCATATTACAAAATTAAAGAAATATTTTCTTGATAATAAAATCTTATCAAAATCCAAATGCATCTGAGTAATTGAGAATAAGTAGAAGTATTTAAGAAAAAAAAATTAGACGAATATTTTATAGTCTCAGAACTTTATTCTAAGTTTACAATGGCACTTTAGAGGACTCTAGTTGTATTTGAAATAAAAGGAAAAAAGAATATAATATATAATATAACAGACATTCGCGATTGTATATATATATATATATATTGGGTGAGTGCAAAAGTTCGTGCGGAGTTTGTGAGTAAAAGTCACACAGTGATTAGGCAAACAAAAATCTTTATTCAATCAATAATATATTCTCCATCGTTTTCTATAATCTTTTCCCAACGTTCTGGCAGCATACGGATGCCTCGATCATAAAAACTGCGCGGTTTAGATTCGAAGAACGAAGAGACGCCGTTTTTTAAGGTCTCCAAAGAGTCAAAGTTTTTTCCATTTAAATAATTTTGCAATGACCGGAACAAGTGATAGTCAGATGGTGCGATATCAGGAGAATACGGTGGATGCGTTAAGACATCCCATTTCAGGCTCTTCAGTTTGCGCAGCGTCTTTTTCGAAACGTGTGGTCTGGCGTTGTCGTGATGAAAGACGACTCCCTTGCGATTTGACAAAATCGGACGTTTCTCTTTTATTTCTCGATTCAGATTGGTTAATTGGCGACAGTACTTGTCCGAATCAATCGTTTCGCCAGCGGGGAGAAGCTCGAAATAGATTATGCCCTTGCAATCTCACCAAACAGAAAGCATCACCTTCATCGGGTGCAAACTGGCCTTTGGCATTGCGTCACCATGCTCACCTGATTGTTTCCATGTCCGTTTGCGCTGAATATTGTTGTAGAGGACCCATTTCTCATCGCCCGTCACTAGTCGATCCAAAAACGACTCGTTATTGAGCCGCCCGAGTAAAGAAACGGCTGCAGAAATTCGCTTGATTTTGTTCTTCTCGGTCAGCAAATGGGGCACCCATATATCGAGCTTCAAATCGAATCCCATCTTTTTTAAACGCCGAAAAGCGGTTGATCGGTCAACGTTTAGTACTGTAGCAACTTCTTCTGTTGAAATTCGCGGATTATTGAGCACTAAAGTACGCAAAGCATCGTCATCAATGTCAGAAGGTCGACCAGAGCGTGGCTCGTCTTCAAGGTTAAATTCTCCGCGCCGAAATTTAGCAAACCATTTTTCCACAGTTCGTTTAGCTGGTGCTTCATCCTGATAAACATCCTGAATGTTTTTTACGGCTGCGGCAACGTTTATTCCCTTCCGAAACTCGTAAAGCATAACATGCCGTAAATGCACCTTATCGATACTCATTTTTAAAGTGATATTTCTCGAAGCAGTTTGTATGAAAACAAATGATTTTTTTTTTAATAACAGCTGAAGACGTCACCTTTCCAACGTTATATAATATGTAGATGGAAGTATTAATGACAACACTTTACGACGCTTATAACTCCATCTATTGAAACTCCGCACGAACTTTTGCACTCACCCAATATATATATATAATCATTAATACTATAGAAAGAAAAAAATACTATATGTATATAATATAATTTATTATATACAGGGTGACCCACATAACTCTTAACAGCTGAATATTTCGGAAACTATTTGTCAAATCAAAAAGTTGTTCATGAGAAAGTTTTATATATTCGGGGGGCTTTTCTAACTATATAAATATTAAGTTACTCTCTGCCCCGTTTACAGTGCAATTTCAAACGGGACCCTCTATAAAATGTTAGATGGTTGGGTTCTACGGTAAAGAACAAGTAAATTTTGTTCAAAACATTTTTTTATCAGATGTTTCTTTGCACCAAGAACATCAGCACTGTTTCTCTCATTAGTAATACTTTTACGTTTATTGTGAGTTGTTGGACGCAATTTACCATGTTCACGAAGCCGCTTTTCTACATTAAAAAATGACACGTGCGATTTTTTAATTCTATAATGTTCAAAAAACATTACTGCTGCACGCCGATAATTTTTTTGGCATTCACCTAATACTAATAACATATTCATTTCTGTATCAAATATATATAACATATACATACAAATATACATAATATAGTGATAGCTATGATTTTCACGGTGCTAACTTTTCGAATAGTAACATACATCTGACAAGATTTTCATGAATAGTTAAATTGATCTCAATGAATGTATGAATGTTTGTTTACGTTTGAATCACCGACAAAAGACAAGGATATACGATGCTTTTACGTTTCCTGTAGCTTCAAAATTTTACACCGTCATATCTTTTAACAGAAACATCTGACAAAAAAGTGTTTTGATCAAAATTTACTTGTTTTTTACTGTAGAATCCAACCATCTAACATTTTATAGGGAGTCCCGTTTGAAATTGCGAAGTTACCCCCTTCCCCCCTTTAAGGGAGGTAGGGAGTAACTTAATATTTATGTAGTTAGAAAGGCCCCTCGAATACATAAAATTTTCTCATGAACAACTTTTTGATTTGACAAATAGTTTCCGAAATATTCAGCTGTTAAGAATTATGTGGGCTGTATATTACATCTATTGCGTGCATTCTTTATTTTCTAATTAAGCGTATTCGTAAGTTCCTTAGTAGATTGTGGTTCATCAGGTTAGATTAACGTCTTACTTATCGTCGATACCTAATTTTTAAGATATTACCTATCCCTCATTTTTTTATCTACATTTCGCTAATCGATTATCTATGCTAGTACAACTATACGGAGAAAAGGTTTTGGAAGATACTAATATTTGTATATTAAGAAAGTACTTTATTAGTTTATCTGGCAAGGGTATACTCATATTATTTAAAATCTTTGATAGAAGCATGGAAAATTATTTTGCATCTAACATAAATTTTTGTATTATAAATTTAATAAGATATCTGAAAAACTATTAATTAATTGTTGTAATATAAATTTGAACTTTGGAATAAATATATTCCATTTATGTAATATACAGCATTGAACAAAATAAATCATATCTTCCAATAAATTGAATTTATTAGTGAAACTATTATTTTAATAAGCAAATAGATTATTAGTTGTAGGGAAATCAAAGTATATTAAAGTATTTAAATAAAGAAAATATTGAATGATAAAAATTATGCTGAATTTTTTTGTAAACAACTTATTATTTAATACATTACATTTATTATTCAATATATTACAATTCATTACATTTTGCTTTGGACAAACTCACCCGCAAAAAAAAAACGGGCCACTTTTAGTTTTTACTGCTTCTAGTCGGTGCGGCATACTTTTAACTAATTTTTTTAAGTATCCAGAATTAATTTCCTCCCAGGCATTCTGGATTGTTACGTAATACGATATCTTGTCAGTTACATTCGTTTTTTATCCATGTTCCCATCTAAACCCCGTAGATTTTCAATAGAGTTTAAATCTGATGATTGGCGATCATTCGAGCAGTTTTATTTTATTAGATTTGAGAAAGGCAGTGATTTCCTTAACTTTACGTTTAAGGTCATTATCTTGCTGAAAGATAAAGTTGTTTTCTAAACCCAATTTTATAACAGACTTTTTTAAATTCTTACACAATATATCGATACATCTTTCTACTGTTATAGTGTTTTCAATTCGAGCCAAATTACCGACGCTAGGCCATGCGAAGCATCATTTCACGATATTATCGCCTCCATGTTTTATAGTCTTCTCTGAATATTTACTTTTTTGAGAGCCTCATCAGATTTGCGTCACACTCTAGACTGCCATTTTTGTTCGAATAACTCAAACTTGCTCTAATCGGACCACAATAATTTTTTTCCAAAAGTCTAGAAGTATTTTCGCGTATTTCTAGCAAATTCGTATCGCTCTTTCTTATTCATTTTATTGATGAAAGGACGCTTTGATGCGAATACGCTTTTCAATCTAGTTTCTCTAAGTTTGCGATACATAATGCGATTGCTGACAATCAGGTTTATCGATTCCATAATGTTTCGTGATGATAGCTTCGGATTTTGTTTTACCATTCAAACAAATCTGACATCATCACGAAAAATTGTAACCCGCTTTTGATCTTTTTCACATAATAATTTGCCACATTCCCCTGTGTTTCATATTTTTTTCCAGATATATTGTACTGCTCTAATATAAATTAAATATTTATTAGCAATTATCCTAGACTTGCCATTCTGTCGGTCGTGAATGATCAAATTTCCAACATCAAAAGAAATTGGCTTTCGACATCATTCTTGTTTATCAGTTACTATTAACTCCAAACAAATTCTAATCGTAGATACAGTGTAAACAAACAGTAGAATGAACAATATCAGACCAATGAAATGTAAATATTGACAGTTCCTTACACTATGCTTATTATACTATCCTAATATTATATTATATTATGTAAATATATTATGTATTTTGTCCAAAGCGAAATACACCAGGTCTGTAAATATGAAACTGGAATTTGCCCATAGATGGCCCTAGCTGTCAATGTAGTTACCGTCAAACCGCGTCATTGGCACCATTTCCATTTGTTGACATCCGACAAAGATTTTCAACTCACAACAATACAAGTTTCATACATTAGCATAGTTTGTAATAGCGTTGAACATATCGAATTTTGTGTCTGGAAGCTACGATTTGCGGACAGCATTGATTTTCTGTTACCATTTGAAGAAAACTGCTGCACAATCGCATCGAATGTTTGTCGAAGCTTACGGTGAGCATGCTCTTGGTAAATCACAGTGCTTTGAGTGGTTTAAAAATTCAAACGTGGCGATTTTGACGTGAGAAACGAAGAACGTGGAAGACCACCGAAAAAGCTTGGAGACAGCGAATTGCAAGCACTGTTGGATGAGGATGACGCTCAAACAACAACGGGTCAATTAAATGTGACACGAGAAGCCGTCTCCATACGTTTGAAAGCCATGGGAAAGATTCAGAAGATGGGAAAATGGGTTCCACATGAACTGAATGAAAGACAGCAGGAAAACCGAAAAACCACTTGTGAAATACTGCTCGCCAGGTACAAAAGTAAACGGGGCAGAGAGTAACTTAATATTTATATAGTTAGAAAAGCCTCCCGAATATATAAAACTTTCTCATGAACAACTTTTTGATTTGACAAATAGTTGTCAAGTCATTTCTCCATCGAATTGTGACTGGCGATGAAAAGTGGATATATTTTGAGAATCCTAAGCGTAAAAGATCATGGGTAACTCCAGGCGAACCATCGACATCGACTGCAAGGCCAAATCGCTATGGACGGAAGACAACGCTCTGTGTTTGGTGGGACCAGAAGGGTGTAATCTATTATAAGCTGCTAAAACCTGGTGAAACCAGGTTCATACTGAACGCTACCAACAACAAATGATCGATTTGAATCAAACTTTGCGTGAAAAACAACCAGAATATAAAAAAAGGCAACACAAAGTGATTTTGCTTCATGATAATGCACCATCACACACAGCAAAACTGGTCAAGGAAACGATTGAGGCGTTTAGTTGGGAAATACTTTCGCATGCGGCTTACTCACCAGACTTGGCTCCGTCCGATTATTACTTATTTGCATCGATGGGACACGCACTTGCTGAGCAGCGCTTCACTTCTTACGAAAATGTACGAAAATGGCTCGATAACTGGTTTACCTCAAAAGAGCAACAGTTTTTTAGCGTGGCATTCACAAATTGTCAGACAGGTGGGAAAAATGTATAGCTAGCGATAGGCAATACTTTGAATAAAATATTTTTTATCATTTTCATACAATAAACGTATATTTTCTATATAAAAATTCCGGTTTCATATTTACATACCTGGTAACAACATTGAATAATAAATGTTTAACAAAAGAATTGAGCACAATGTTTATTATTTCATAATTAAATAATAAATATTTAACGAAAGAATTAAGCACAATTTTTATTATTTCATATATTCTTTATTTAAATACTTTTGAAATGCTTCAATTTTCCTGTATCTAATAATTTATTTGCTTTTTAAAAAAATAGCTATAACAAACAAATTTAATTTGTTGAAAGGTGTATGATTTATTTTTTCTAGCACTGCATATAAGTGATATATATGATTTAGTAAAAATTTTCTCCGTGTAGGATATAGATCTATCAATCTCCTTTAACGTCAAAATAAGCTTATTTTAATTTTTATTACCATCACTAACCATCAATAAGTTTTCTTTGTTACTTCTTCCAATAAACACAATGAAACACATTAATTATAATTTCCTACTTAACAATGTAACTAAATATAATACACGCGTTATACAGGGTGAGTGAAAAGTATGGAAACCCTTAAAAATTTCATAAGATATAAGTTTTATAGAAAAGTGTTTCAGGCAAAAGTTATAAGACTCAAAACAATATATTTACTGATCTTATCAATATGATTTTAAGTGACGTCAAAATCAGGTCAAGGTTAACTTATTTTTTTTAATAGAAACCCCCATTTTTTATTATATCATCTTTTTCTACTAATTAATTTGAGCAATTTTTGTCTGAAACATTTTTTTATTTGCCTAATATATTTTGGGATATTTAAGGAAAACTTGATGACTTTTCAAGACTTAATTTACGATATCTCGCTATTTGTCGGAAGAAAAAATGGTACTAGATTTTTTTACTCTTTTTGTTCTCAAAAATATATTGTTACAATAGTGCCCTAACTTTTGTTAACTTATTGACTTTTGGAAATTTCAAAATCATCAAATTAACAAAAGTCAGGGTGCTATTGTAACAATATATTCTTGAGACCAAGTAGAGTAAACAAATCCAATACCATTTTATTTTTCGACAAATAATTAGCAAGATATCGTAAGTTAAATATTGAAAAAGTGACCAAGTTTTTCTTAAATATCTCAAAAAATGTTAGGCAAATAAAAAAATGTTTCATATAAAAGTTATTAAAATTAATTGGTAGAAAAATATGATATAATAAAAAAGGGAATTTCTGTTTAAAAAAAATATGTTGACCTTGACCTGACCTTGGCAACGCCATTCAAGATCAAATTGATAAAATCAGTAAATACATCGTTTTGAGTCTTATAACTTTTGTCTGAAACACTTTTTTGTAAAACTTATATCTTTCGGGATTTTTAAAGGTTTCCATACTTTTCATTCATCCTGTATAACAATTGTACATTGTTGAGTAAAAAATTACAACTAATAGATATGTTACATGTTATATTGGGCTTGTTGGTTCTTTCATCACATTAAGTGCCACGTTAGATTCGAATCAATGTAAACCTAGCACTCAAATTTTCTAATCGCCATATTCATATACAAAATGAAATTATTAAACCCTTTGAGGGTTGTCTTGCTGTCTATTAATTTTGTTAAAAATGTAACAGAAATTTTTATGACGAAATAATATTTTAGAAAAAAAGAGACATGAAAATTGCACTACAAAAGTTATTATTATTTTTCTTAATAATAAATATGTTTACGTGTTAACACGTTATCATTGTACATTGCAATTATCATAATTTCAGCACTATTATCACTTTGAAGCTTGATATAAGAGTTTCACTTTTATGTTGAGTTCTACGAAGTGCTATTTGGCTCATAGCACATTCCACATTCGCTTTGATTTATAAAAAGCGTTTCGCACTCGGTGTTCAAAGGATGAATACATTGCCAACCATACAAGTTGTACTCGATTAGACAAGATATTTAATAAAATTAATCGTAATGAATCAATTATTCATGTTAGAAAACTTTACATCAAATCTTAAATGAATGACGAGGCCTTTACGAAAATACGTCATGCAAATATGGATGACATGGCACTCAACGTGTTACACCGTGATGTTCTATAGAAGTACACGAATTAATCAAATGTGCTTGTGTAATTTTTAATATGCTATGCTATCTTCATATATAATATAAAAGTCTTTGATTACGTGTAATATACAGTCGTGGATAAAATTAAGTGGACACTGCATAAATTTTGGCAAATCCTCTGTTTCATTCCATGTTGTAAATAAATTTTAAATTTTGAACGTAAAATATTCTTATCGGCATGAAAGAACATTAATTTAGTAAATATAATTGTAAAAACAGTGTTTCTGTAACTGTTTACATATATTTATTCATATGGTTAGCATTTAGACCTTGGACAAAATTAAATGGACAAACAGAAAGTTCTATATTCAAAGTGGAACAATATAAACAAACATTAAGCTTTACCTAATATATAATGTTATTACGTCCTCAGTGTACATTGATTCTTGTACCAGTACAATTAAAATTAATAAACAGACATGTCTAAGCAAAAAAAAGTTTTCCGTTCATCTGCAGAATCTAATTATTTCAGACTGCAAAAATAAGTTAAGTCTTTGTAAAATAGCTGAAAAATATAAAGTTTCGAAAAGCGCAGTTCATAAAATTTATACAAAATATTTACAACACAACATTGTCGGAAATGTACATAGTCGGGGATGGAGACGTAACACAAGTGCGATGATAGGAGAACTGTGAAAGAAGCTCAACGTAACCCATCGACAATGTCATGAAACATGTGTGTAGTTGTTGAACAACTACAATTAAACATATCTTCAAGAACAGTGAGGCAAAGATTAAAGGAGGTGGGTTTAAAAAGTTATGTAAGTAGACGTAAATCATACATTAATAAAGTGCATAAAAAGAAATATTTAGCTTTTGCAAAAAATATATAAATAAGCCATTATCATTTTGGAAATGAAAAATATGGAGCGATGAAAGTAAATTTTAATTATTGAATAAAAAAAGAGAGCACACGTTTAGAGGAAACCGAATGAAGCTCTAAAGAAGCGATATGTTGTACCAATAGTCAAGTATGAAGGAGGTGCAATAATGATATGGGCTTGTTTTTCGTAGTATGGGATTGGAAATTTAGTACCTATAGATGGAATCATGAATGCTGGTAAATATATTTTGACATTTAAAATGAAAACTTTGAAGAATCAATTCTAAAAATGGATTTTGATAGGGAACGAATGTTTCAGCAAGACAATGGTCCCAAGCACACAGCAAAGAAAACGAAACAATTTTTCCAGAATTGTAAAATAGTAGTTCTTGAATGGCCTCCACAAAGTCCGGAACTTAACCCAATAGAAAATTTATGGAATTTACTGGATGCAGAGATTCCATTAAAAAAAAACGCAATAATAAAGAAGAGTTTTTAAATGAATTACACCTAAAATTTCAAAGAATTGATAAATATTATCTGGAAAAACTTGTTGAAAGTATGCCACGACGTTTACAAGCAGTAATAAAAGCAAAAGGCTACAATACAAAGTATTAATACTTATTTTGTATAAAGTGTCCATTTAATTTTGACCATGTGCAGTTTTATGTTATTATCATTAATTAATCAATAAAAAATCTAATATATTATTTGTTACAACTGATATTTCTTTATATTTTGTCAAATTATACTTCGTTAATTTAAATAAGCAATAAAAGTTTGATTTTTTTACATTATTAGTTAAATTAAATTAACCTTTTGTTATTTGTGATACCTGTCCATTTAATTGTGTCCACGGCTGTATATATCGATTTTTAATTACACCTTTTTAAAAAAAGGTAAATAAAAAAAAAGGAAAAAGGTAAATTAAAAGAAAAAGACAACTGGCGTTGTACAGAATGTATTTAGAACCGAAAACGCAGTTCTTATTAGAATTATGTTAATAGAATTGGTCAACAGTGTCATAATTGAAGTAAATTTTCTTGGTTCAATATTATTCAAAATTCCTGGATTCATACTATTAAAATTAATATTCGATTTATTAAAATAATATATAATGTAATAATTTTAATAATATTGACGCTATTAATTTCAATAATATCGAATTAAAAATATTCACTCCAGTACTGTTGATCAATTATATTGATATAATAGTAATTTTTTTCTATATAATTGCGAATTCACGGAATTCTTATCATTATTGTTAAATACACATTTCGAATCACAATCCCTAATTTCGTTTCCTTCATCGATGTCACTGTTTTTTCTCTTTTCTTTTATACTAACGCTGAGTATTCTTGTTCCATTTCACTTAGCATGTTGTAAAGTCGCTTTTTTACATTCTCTGATGCGGCTGCGCGTGGTAAATTTGTGTCGCTGTGCGGATTAGCACATTGTCTCAGCAGCACGGCCAGACTGCAGGTGGTGTGTTCCGACATGAGCAATCCAGGAATAATCATCGCTCCCGAGAGCGTCCAGCCAAGGAAAATCTTCTCGCAAACGATCTACAAGTGTAAGATTTATATCGTTTCATTTATGTTCTTTTCTAAACGAAAATTTGTATTGAAACTGCTATTTCCTCTCCCTTTCTTTTCTTTTCCATCGTGATCATCTTAATTTGACATTAGAAGAGAGAAAGTATATTTTAAAAATTCTTGTAAAATATATTGAAAGAAGATATGTTTACAAAATGATACTGGTAATTAATTTAGGAGATCTATAAGATAGTTTGAACACTTTCTTTTTGCTCTAACAATTGATAAATAACCACGTAAAATTAACGTCGTAAAATTATAAGAGAGAGAGAGAGAAAGAGAGAGAGAGAGAGAGAGAGAGAGAGATGTTGCGTGTTATGTTAATTTTATAGTTAATTATTGTTTTGCTCAATTGTGTGATTGAAAGTGTCATTTAATGGATATATTTTTTTATTTCGTTATATATTACAAAAATTTTAGGCATATATTTACTCGTTTCTGATGTTATTAATCAAGAAATTCGCGGTAAGGAATCAGGAAATTTTTCTTTTTTTAGATTTGTGTTTTTAGATATTCAATCATTAAAAATTAATATTAGCTAATAAAAGCCGTACGTGGGAATGTTGGTAACGAATAATTTCCGTTTTTCTTTTCCCTTTTCCCTGTTCGTTTTCTTTGCAGAACTGTTAAAAATCCGAAACGGGAGAATGTTAATCATTCACCTGAAAATTATCGTTGAGAACTGGTGTTTCACAGCGTTTGTTTTTCGAGCATACCGAACGGCAATCGAAGTAATCACAGTCCTCATGTTTCTCGCAGCTTTTGCCGTCGGCAACGATACGGCCAATTACGGTCCTTGGGAAGACCGCATCCAGGTCCAGAAACTTCAGCCTCTGTCCGCCTAACGGCAAACCGAAATGATTGATTTTCACGTCGCAGAGATAAAACGGCTCGGGCATGCTGGTCTCCAGATCCTCGAGCAGGTCGAGAATCATTACGGCAAGCTTCAGCCGTTTGGCCCACTCGGGCTTTGAGTCGGGTAACGCCAATACCGTCGTTGGGGTCTCGATTGGCCTGACGTATTCTACCGCGTAAAAGGTGCCGCACGTGCCGATCAGTTGCGGGAATACATCTCTATCCTCGTACAGAATCATCATCAGGTACTCATTCTCTTGTAGCAACGGCCAGAGATTCTCCATTTCTAGGCGACGTCGCATGAGATCAGTCTCCATCCGGTGGGTACGTAGCCGGGCGAGTCGCTCCAGTTGGTGTCGCGGTAGCGTCATGTTTAGCTTACTGACAATTAAGTCTTTAATCATATTAGCGAAGTCCTCCTCGGATGGCAAGTACCGTAGACCGGTTGCGTCCGTCCAGTAAAGAGATTCGAATTGTTCCGAAGCTGTCTTAGTTCTGGGTGGCAGAATAGATTGGTTATATATATTTATGCTGTTAGTGTGTCCCGCGATTGCGTTCAGAAGTCGATTATCTTTAACGCGAAAACGAAAACGATAAAAACGCGCGGGCGTGTACGACTTCCGGGTAAAATCCCATTATATTACAATATAAAAAGAGATATAGAAATATACCTTGAAGCCTTGAAAACAAGCCGTGTCGCTTCCCAGTGTGCTGAGAAGACCGCCTCTTTGCCTGCGTGAAGTGTTTCGCATGCGAGTGAGTGTATTCCCTTTTCAGTGCACAGTGGCTCGCAGAGAATTCCCATGGCGGTACCATCTCGATGCATACTGCACTAAAATTAAAAATTAAGATCGAATACTGCGAATAGTAAGCAATGGAGTCGCGAAATTCACAAGTCGAATCGGAAATGTTTTGTGAAAAAGAGAAGTGGGGGCAGAATTGAAATGTTCTTTCATATGTGTGTTATCTATATATGTGCGTGTGTATATATGTGTAGGACGATATATTTATATATAATCGATAAATTCATATACTGCGTGTCTAAGACTACTCGTACACTCCTTTTCTTTCAAAAACTAAGCATTTTGGAGATAAAAGTCAAAAATTGTATGGTTTCCAGGGGGACATAAAACAACTATATCGGTTTGTTTACGATGGCGCCATTTTCGAAATATTCACTGATTATTAGTTTTCTTAAATGGAAACCTGAATTTTTTATTATATTATCTTTTTCTACCAATTAATTTCAACAACTTTTGTCTGAAACATTTTTTTATTTACCTAATATTTTTTGAGATATTTTAGGAAAACTTGGTCACTTTTGCAATATTTAACTTACGATATTTCGCTATTTGTCGGAAGAAAAAATAGTACTAGAATTTTATATTCTATTTGGTCTCAAGAATATATTGTTACAGTAGCTCCCTGACTTTTGTTAATTTGATGATTTTGAAATTTACACAGGTCGATAACTTAACAAAAGTTGGGGCACTATAGCAATATACTTTTGAGACTAAATATAGTAAAAAAATATAATATCATTTTCTCTTCCGACAAATAGCGAGATATCGTAAATTAAGTCTTGAAAAGTTACCAAATTTTTTTTAAATATCTCAAAAAATATTAGGCAAATAAAAAAATATTTTAAACAAAAGTTGTTCAAATTAATTGGTAGAAAAAGATGATATAATAAAAAATTTGGGTTTTCCTTTAAGAAAAATAATGATTGATGAATATCTCGAAAGTGGCACCATCTCTAAACAAAATGATATGGTCTCTCGTTTTATGTCCCTCTTGAAACCATATAACTTTTGTTTGAAACGTTTTTTAGTATCTTTCATATTTTTCAAGATATTTGTCTGTCAAAATTAAAATGGGACACGCTGTATATATATAATTTGATATCATACTTTATACATGTATTAAATATAGAAGTACACACACAGACATATATACATACATACACACGTACGCATATACACACATATAAAGAGTTTTCTACGTTAATCAATCTTATGAATTTCTTCCAAAATTACTAATGATAAAAAGACGCTTCAAATGAAAGTGGAACAATTTAAAGAATATCTAATGCTGTTAGATTTTTTCTTATGAATTTATATAAAAAGTAAGATTTAAGTTAAATTCAACAAACAAAATGAAAAGGAAAATAATTGTGTGTCGTAATATTCAGTCAAATATCCTACCAGAGATCGAAGAATCATATAAAGAGCAGGTTAGGATATATATTCACCCGCAAAAAAACGGGCCGCTAAATTTTAGCATAATTTCCTGCATATATTTTAATAGCGATAACTCTGCTAAAAATCATCGTATTGAGATAAAACAAGGCTCAAATTAAAGCTTGAACATTTCTTGTCAACAACCAAAAACCTAAAAATGAATTATAATAAATGTTTTACAAAATAGCGGATGTTAAAGATAGCCTTCGATTAATGGGAAAAAAAATTAGTTTTTTAATTGTTACACTATTCAGGGGAACCGGTCCTCTGGCACAAAAATGTATGAGGTTTAAAGCTCATTTACTTCCTAACAAATCCATATTTTAATATTTATAATATTTTAATATTTATAATATTTTAATATTTATAATATTTTAATATATTTTTCTACAACCTTTTTATAAGTTATTGCATTTTGAAGAAAATGTTATGAATCTGATATGAATTCTATCGAGCGTTTATGGGCTGCATGCTGAAACAAAGAATAAGAAAACATAATACTCAAACGTTAGCAGCACTTCGCAACGTTTTGTAAGAAGAATGGAATAATGTAAAACAAGAAGAAATAAATTTGATTTACTGTACCCCAACGAACAGAAGAATTGTTAAATACGAGAGGGGGTAATACGCATTATTAAACTTAAATACACACATAACACATCGATCAATAAGTCCCGGGACTAACTACTAAAACAACATTTGTTTGCCAAAATTCTTCTTTATTCATCAATATAGTCTCCTTCAAGAGCGATACATTCATTCCAACGCTTTCTTAACTTTTCTATGCCAGCCGTGGAACGATCTTTGGTTTCAAAGTAGGCGTTAGTTTCGGCAATCACTTCTTCATTGAAGCCAAATCTCTTTCTCTGGAACATCTTTTTTTTGAGGTCTGCGAACAGCCAATAATCGCTGGGGCCAAATCTGGAGAATACGGTGGGTGCGGAAGCAATTCGAAGTTCAACTCATGCAATTTGGCCATCGCTATCATCGACTTGTGACATGGTGTAGCGTCACTAAACCACTGTAACTCAATGACACAATGTCGGAATGTCATGAAAATTTGACACGTAACTTCTAAAGGTTGTTACTAACTGAGAATGATATGGATTTGTTATTAGAGACGCCATTTGTTGGTTAGTCCCGGGACTTATTGATCGATGTGTTACACACACACACACACACACACACACACACACACACACACACACACACACACCACACACACACACACACACACAACACACACCACACACAACACACACACACACACACACACCACACACACACACACACACACACCACACACACACACACACACACACACACACACACACACACACACACACACACACACACACACACACACACACACACACACACACACACACACACACAACACACACACACACACACACACACACACACACACACACACCACACACACCCACACACACACACACACACACACACACACACACACACACACACACACACACACACACACACACACACACACACACACACACACACACACACACACACACACACACAAACACACACACACACACACACACACACCACACACACACACACACACACACACACACACACACACACACACACACACACACACACACACACACACACACACACACACACACAACACACACACACACACACACACACACACACCACACACACACACACACACACACACACACACACACACACACACACACACACACCACACACACACACACAACACACACACACACACACCACACACACACACACACACACACACACACACACACACACACACACACACACACACACCACACACACACACACACACACACACCACACAACACACACACACACACACACACACACACACACACACACACACACACACACCACACACACACACACACACACACACACACACACACACACACACACACACACACACACACACACACACACACACACACACACACACACACACACACACACACACACACACACCACACACACACACACACACACCACACACACCACACACACACACACACACACACACACACACACACACACACACACACACACACACACACACACACACATATACGGGATCAGATTCCTGCCACTTCCACGCCGTTGATCTTGATGACATTAAGAGCAGGACATACACATACATGTACAGGTACACGCACGCACTCATACGATATTTAAATCCGATCATCTATCACTACGTGGAACATCTTGATCGAGTTATATGTTAATTTCCTTTTTAAAAAGTTTTCCAAGTTTCCAATTTTTATTCTGAATCGCAGGCTTTACCAGGAAAGGTTTTGTAATATTTTGTAACATTTTCTTTGTCATAGAAGAATGATTAAAATATGGATTTGTTAGAAAATAAATGAGCTTTAAACCTCATACATTTTTGTATCAGAGGATCGGTTCCCCTGCCAGTGCAAGAATTAAAAAACTAATTTTATTTACTATTAATCGAAGGCTATCTTTAACATCTGCCATTTCTGTAAAATATTTATTATAATTCATCTTTAGGTTATTGGTTTTTAACAAGAAATGTCCAAGCTTTAATTTAATCTTCGTTTCATCTCAATAGGATGATTTTTGGCTGAGTTATCGCTATTAAAATATATGTAGAAAACTGTGCTAAAAATTTAGAGGCGCGTTTTTTTTGCGAGTGAGTGTATTGAAGTCCGTGGACGCACATTCAAATATAAACAAGAAACTTTTATTTTTAAATTCTTTTATATCCGTGATCTTGACTGACTATGATTGTTGGATTCATCTTGAGATAGGGTACAATCGTAGGTGTGTAAAAGTTATATTTAAAAAAGTGGAGGTGATCTTCATATTTTTCTAGTATTTCCGTCTAAAAATAAACAATGTGACTAAAATACGTTTTCTCTCTTCGAAATTGTTCCATTTTTATTTGGAATATTTCATTGTCATTAATGGTTTCGAAGAAAATTGACAGGATTAAAATGGGACATTTTGTATATGTTAGATGTAATACTAATTATTAAGAGTATTATATGTATATATATATATATATATATATACAGTATGGTATATATGGTATATATACAGGGTGTCCCATTTTATTTTTGCAGTCAAATATCTCGAAAAATATAAAAGATATAGAAAAACGTTTCATACAAAGGTTATTGGATTTTGAGGGGAACATATGATGGTAACTTTGACCTTGACCTAAACGTGAAATTTGAAGGTTATTTGAAGATCAATTAAAAAAGTTTAAATAGAAACCCCTATTACTAATTGCATATTCATGTAACTTATCTCAAGAGCTTTCCAAGACACTGTAATTAAAAATTTTTTTGTTAAATACATCTCGAGTTATGAGGCTTGAAAGTTATAGTACTGCCGGCATTAAGATTACTCAAGGTATACCATGCGGAAGTTGCCCGGTCGGATTTATCTCTTTTGTGTGTGTGTATACGTATGTGAGTGTGTGTGTGTTTGTATCACAGCAGAGATAAGAACCCAACGGTTCGTCACTCCCGTAGTATTTACTGACTCCAAACCTCTCTGCTATGTGCGTGCGCGCGCGTATGTGTATGCATGTGTGTGTGTGTGTATGTGTCAACGAAGATAAAAGACAGCAGACTCTTTGCTATGCTGAGATGAAAACGTGAGAGAGAAACGATGCAGCGCTATAAATTTTCAGTTTAACAGATGCTCAACATTGGCACCGTTAAACTTCGTAACATAATCTAATTCTTCGACGAAAATATTCTTCCAACAACAGTAAGATATTACATGAATTTGTTATTGTACAAAGCGACCGACGCAAAATGAAATACTGCGGGAGTGACGAACCGTGGGATCTTTATCCCACCTTAGTTGTGTGTATGTGTTACCTACACATACACACACACACACACGCACGCGTGCGCGCGTGCACACACACACACAAAAGAGGTGTAAATCCGATTGGGCAGCCTCCGCGTGGTACACCTTGGGTAATGCTAATGTCGGCGATACTATAACTTTTAAGCCTCATAACTCGAGATGTATTTAACAAAAATTTTTTTAATTATAATGTCTTGTAAAGCTCTAGAGATAAGTTACATGAATATGCAATTAGTAATAGGGGTTTCTATTTAAACTTTTTTAATTGATCTCCAAATAACCTTCAAATTTCACTTTTAGGTCAAGATCAAAGTCACCATCAAATCTACTTCAAAATCCTACAACTTTTATATGAAATATATCTTTTATATTTTCAAGATATTTGACTGTCAAAAACAAAATAGGACACCCTGTATGTAAGAATTGGTATTATAGTTACTATTATTATGAATGATATTAAACAATGTAGAATGTATACATACATATATATATAATAAATTATATATTATTATATAATTATATTATTATTATTATTATTATTATTATTATTATTATTATTATTACACAAGTACTGTAAAAATACGAATATATAATATAATAAAATTTTATTATACATATTTCAGTTAAGTGTTAAATCATATAGTTCCATCTTGAGTCTTGTTTCGGAAGAAGCAAAGAGATTCGGTTCTCTAAATATGACAAATACAGAATGTTTCGTAATCGATGGTGCAATAGGTGAATTGTTGTGCAATGGGCAATTTGTTGTGTAAAAATTAGTCGAAAATTAAATATGTTATTAAACTGAGATATTTTTACATGGAATTTAATTCTATTCTTGTACGTTCTTATTTGCATTTTAGTGGTTCAAACAACATTTTAAAAACATTTTGATAAAATTGATTATGAATAGATATACGTTCAAACTCATGGAATATATAAGAAAATATGAAAAACAAAAGTTTCAAAATATTACATACATATCCATAATTTTACATTTTAATCTTTTAAAAATATATGAGAATTAAGAATATACTGAAGAATTACATTTTTGAAAAATTTAAACATAGTCATATAAAGAGAATTAAATATATAAACCTTTTGTATAAAGCATTCTTTTATGTATTTCATAACTTCAAAGATAAAAAATGTCCTGTGTGTGCTTATGTAGATAAGTAAAATGGAACAATAATAGTCAAACGTTTGTTTACGATCGATTTTATCGGAATTTCTTTGAGAAGTTGTTTCTTTAAGAGCTATTGCTTTGAGAAACAAACTCTAAATATTTGAGAAAAAAAGAATATAAAAAATAGAAAATAAAAAATATATCCTATTTTGTTGACCGCTTTATAATATATTTAAGATATACCACAAGTAAGATATACCAATATAGGATGTTCAAAAAGTCCCGGACTGGTAAAATATCTCGAAAACCAGACATTTATATAAAAAAAAAATGTTTTATATAATTATATGATTATATAGTTTCAAGGGGGACATAAAACAACTCTTTAAGTTTATTTACAAATGACACCACTTTCGAAATATTCATTACTTTTCTTAGATGAAAACCTCAATTTTTTATTATATCATCGTTTTTTACCAATTAATTTTAATAACTTTTGTCTGAAACATTTTTTTATTTGCCTCATATTTTTTGAGATATTTGAAGAAAACTTGATAACTATTTCAATGTATAACTTACGATATCTCGTTAACTCTTCGTCGTAAGAAAAAACAATACTAAACTTTTTTACTCTGTTTGGTCTCAACAATATATTGTTACAGTAGCTCCCTGACCTTTGTTAATTTGATGATTTTGAAATTTCCAAAAGCCGATAAGTTAACAAAAGTTGGAGCACTATAGCAATATATTTTTGAGATTAGATTTAGTAAAAAAATCTAATACCATTTTCTCTTCCGACAAATAGTTAGCTAGATATTGTAAGCTAAATCTTGAAAAAGATTTAGCTTACGATATCTCTAGAATCTCTAGAATCTCTAGAAATGGTATTAGACTAGCTAAAAGACAGAGTAAAAAAGTTTAGTATTGTTTTTTCTTACGACGAAGAGTTAACGAGATATCGTAAGTTATACCAAATTTTCTTTAAATATCTCAGGAAATATTAGGCAAATAAAAAAGTTTTTCAGACAAAAGTTGTTCAAATTATTCGATAGAAAAAAATGATATAATAAAAAATAGAGGTTTCCATTTAAGAAAAGTAATGATCAGTGAGTATGTCGAAAGTGCAGTCATCTATAAACAAAAATAATGTAGTTGTTTTATATTATACTTAAAATCATATAACTTTTGTCCAAGTTTTTTTTTCTAAAATGCTTGGTTTTTGAGATATTTTTACCGATCGCAGACTTTTTGGATATCCTGTATATAGAGTGAGTGATATTTCTGTTTCCATATTAGTTATGCAGCAATTTTTATGAAATAACATTTATACAGTTGTTATGTTTGCCTACACAGGATATGACTTCGATTATATACGATTTTGTAATCTGTTAGGTTCAATAAAATACAAAATATATTTGGAAATTAATTAATTTTTCATGTAAAATATTGCTGAAAGTAGTTTCCTCTTTTTTCCTGAATGCACTGTCACTTGTGTTCATTGTTTTGGATGAGTGCCCCGTTCCAATAGATGTCATTAACAGACGACACCTATTGGAATCGAGAAGATTGCACGGTAGCGCCATTGACTGTTAAGTGTACATATTGTACATTATTGGAAAAGTGACCTATTTAGTTTTCGTTTGTCATTTGCGCAAGACTGTATTTTGATCGAATTTACGTTGTAAAAAAATATGTTGAAAATGAGCGAAGAAAAGGTACATTTATGACATGCTTTATGAGTTTCGGAAGGATGTAGCAGTTGGAATCATCGTAAAAGACACTCTAGATGTTTATCAGAATCGTGCACCATCAATTCGAACTATTAAGAAATAGTTTGCGAAATTTAGACGTGGTGATTTCTATCTTGACAATCAGTTACACTCTGGCAGTCCTTCTCACATAAATAATGATATTGTGCATAATTTAGTGTAAAATAATTCACGAATTTTCGAATCAATAGAAAAATTGCTGAGAAACTCAATATTGACAGATCGATTGCATTTCGGCATTTAAAAAAAGATTGGGTACTCTTTGAAACTCGATATATGGATGCTACATTTGCTAACCGAAGGGAACAAACTGAATTGAGCTCTGTAGCTAGTTTCTTTGCTTAGCTAACTAAATAAAAAGTTGTTTTTGGATCGACTGATGACGTGATCAAAAATGATTCCTGTACAACAATGTTCAATACAAACAAGTAAATGAGCGCACAGAACCCATAATAAAAGCCAATTTGTATCCTGAGAAGGTGATATTTTCCATTTAGTGGAATTGCAAAAGAATAATTTATTTTGAACTGCTCTCCGTTGACCAAACAATCAATTATGATAAGTATTGTCAGCAATTAGATAATTTAAAGACAGCAATCTAGGAGAATCGTCCAATTCTGAGCAATAGTGAGGGAGTCGTTTTTCACCACAACGATACTAAACAACACACTACAAAACAGACCTTGCGCAAACTAAAAAACTGAAATGAAATGCCATATCGCACCCACTGTATTCTCCTAATATCGTTTCATTAGAGTCACTTTCAATCATTGCAAGAAGATATGAGTGGGAAAAAATTCGCATCTTTAGAAGCCGTTAATAAAAATTAATTAATTGTAATTAATAAAAAATTTTACATGTCATATTATTGTTTGAGTTTTAATAAGAAATCGGACACGAATTTTTGCACTGATGCAATATATCACTGAATAATAATTCAAATAAACAATTAAATAAACATTATAGAACTGACAAAAATCAAATCTTTTCAATGTCGTAGTGTTTGTAAAAAACAAACATACATATTTAGCATATTTATCAAATGCCCAAAATTGACTTCTTTAAAACTAAGATATATATACGTAAGTATTGTAACGAATTTACTTTATTTTATTTTACGTAATATATAAAAATTCTATTTCTCATGAATATCTCATGGCATTCGTATTTGTCATATAGAATGGCAAAATAGAAATATAAAAGTAATTATTAGAATTTACTCTCAAAATACGTAATATGTTACTTAAACTATGATGAAAAGTATATAGTAAAATGTGAAACTATATAGTAAATTCGTTGTTGCATTAGTATTAGGTGTACAACTTTGCTTCCGCCGTTTTCCTATAGATGGCTTTAGCGGTAAGTAGTGGTCAGAATAAATAGATCATAGATGTCATGCAATAAACTTGGGCATCTGTCAACATAACCCCACAGAAACATTAGTCGATTTGTATCTGCATCATAAAGTTATTCTCGATTGAAAATGTTAGTTTACGAGCCAAATTCTCGTCATTTGCGGGAAGTTTTAATTTTCTGTTTCAATATGAAGAAATCTGCGGCTGAGGCTCATCGAATGCTCTCAAATACTTATGGTGAGGTCGCTATTAGTCAAAGAACGTGTCCTGAGTGGTTTCAACGCTTCAAGAACGGTGATTTTCACGTCGAAGACCGGCATAGCGGTGGAAGAGAGAAGGTTTTCGAAGATGCAGAATTGGAGGCATTACTTAATGAAGACTCGTGTCAAAGTCAAGAAGAATTGGCACGATCATTGGGAGTGACTTAACAAGCAATTTCAAAACGCCTCAAAGACATGGGAATGATTCAGAAGCAAGGAAATTGGGTGCCGTACGAGTTGAAACCGAGAGATGTTGAACGGCGTTTGTTTGTTTGTGAACAGTTGCTTGAAAGGTAAAGACGGAAAGGATTTCTGCATCGCATTGTGACTGGGGACGAAAAATGGGTTCATTACGATAACCCCAAGCGCAGAAAATCATGGGCGTATCCCGGCCATGCTTCCACGTCGACAGCACCACCGAATATTCACGGCTCCAAGGTCATACTCTGTATTTGGTGGGACCAGCTCGGCGTAGTGTATTATGAGCTGTTAAAACCGACTGAAACAATCACAGGCGATCCTTATCGAATGCAATTGAGCCGAGCGTTGAAAGACAAACGGCCGCAATACAACGAGAGACACGATAAAGTGATTTTGTAGCATGACAATGCTCGACCCCATGTTGGGAAAGTGGTCAAGATATACTTGGAAACATTGAAATGGGAAGTCCTACCCCACCCGTCGTATTCTCCAGACGTTGCTCCCTCTGACTATCACTTGTTTCGATCAATGGCACATGGCCTGGTTGACCAGCACTTCCGGTCTTATGAAGAAGTAAGAAATTGGATTGATTCGTGGATCGCTTCAAAAGATGACCAGTTTTTTCAACACGGGATTTGTACGCTGCCCGAAAGATGGGAGAAAGTAGTGACCAGCGATGGACAATACTTTGAATCATAAATGTATAACTAGTTTTTTACAATAAAGCCTCGAATTTCGGAAAAAAACGGCGGAAGCAAAGTTGTATACCTAATATGAAAGAAATTATATCATTGCCTGATATTTGTGTTTACAAATTTAATAATTAATTCAATGCAATTGAATTTTGCACTAAATTTATGCACAATCTTATCATTTATGTGAGAAGATTGTCCAGTGTGGCTGATCGTCAAGGTGGAAATCACCACATCTAAATTTCGCAAACAGTTCCACATTTCTTAACAGTTCGAATTGCTAGTGCACGATTCTGATAGATACCTTGAATATCTTTTACGGTGATTCCAACTGTTACATCTTTGCGAAACTTATAAAGCATAAATATACCTTTTCCATCATAAATGTACCTTTTCTTCGTTCATTTTCAACATTTTTTTCCACAACGTAAATTTAATCAAAACATACAAGTCTCGTTCAAATGACAAAGAAAAACTAAATGTGTCACTTTTCCAACAATACGTACACTTAACAATAGTGCTATCATATAACTTTCCCAATGACATCTATTGGAATCGGGCACGAACTTTTGCATTCATCCAAAAAATACAACATATCTTAATATAATCAATATCATAATTTAATAAATTAGTTTTAAATAAATTATAAAGAAGATGCACAGAATACAACATAAAACTATTAACTTTCCCCCTTTTTAGCAGTGTCTAAAATTAAGTATATGAGATGAGATGCTTCTATCCTACATTTCAAACGTCGAAAATTATAAAAATAATTTTTTTAATAATTTTAATAATATGACTTAAATGATGTAATACATACTAACTTCGATATAATTTTGTGAAACATATTCATGCTTTTAGTATTTCGGCAAATTGTTTTGATTGCCTTGATTGATCAGTTTTTGGATCGTGACTTTTCGGAACGTTGTCCTACTTCTTAAATTATGAGATTTTATTTTTTCGGGATTATGCATGTCTACTAAGAACGCTTCTTTACATGTGTGTTATAATTAAAGAAATGTCTCGGTGCGTACAACACTTTTAATATTATTATCTTTCCGCAATGAAATAATCAATTGTAACCGTCAACAGTGCGCGTGTGTGTGTGTGCGCGCGCGTGTGTATGTGTATGGCTTATTAGTCTATTTCTCTTATTAGTGCGTGTATTGTCCTTAAAACAGAAATATATCACAAATTAAAAAAATGGGATAATTTCCTGAAAATCATAATAGCGAAATCCGTATATCGAACAATCTCTCAAAATGCAATGGCATCGAAATATTGGAATTGTTTCGTGGTACAGTCAGATGCATTTGTATTTATTTATTTGAATACAGTAAAAGTGGATAGATACACTTATATTAACCCATTAACGTCCAAAAGTCCTAAAATATTGGCCTTACTTTGCAACTGTATTTTATGTAGAGAAACATATTATATAAGATTGGAATAGCATATCCTTATGTTTTCGGGGTCATTCTACAAGATTCCGGCATCAGTTTAGATTTACAATAAAATCCAATATGGCAAAATTTTTAGAAAAAAGTCGTGAAAAATCGACAATTTTATTTTTTATAAGATTGATTTCGTATCAAAAACGTTACTTTGATACAGATACAAGTGTCACATCTTGTCTCAAAAATGTTGAACTTTCAAGATATACACTGGTGAAAATGTAAATTCAAGATGGTTGCCTCAAAATGGCGGTTTGAGCGAAAAAAACTTAAAAAATAATGTATATTTAGAATAACTTCGCAAAATCCTAGTATTTAGCATCAATTTAAAGTATTCAGGGTACTGATTTTAGGATATTTGCTGACAACTAATTCATGTTAGAGAATGTCAAAATGGCAGATCCAAGATGGCGACTAAAAGGCACGAATAATTTGCTCATTTATTTAATAACTTTTCTCAAAATTTTACGTAGTCGATTCCAATTTTTTCCCGTCCGTTGTACTTATCGCGATGTTTTTTATGTTTTTTATAAAGTTTGTAAGTTTATAATTACTCACCTTGTATATGTGCATGTGTACGTCTCGAAAATAATTCATGAATATGAAAATAATAGAAGAAAATTCATGAAAATCTAGAAATTTTCACGATTATTCGTGCCTTTTAGTCGCCATCGTGGATCTGCCATTTTGACATTCTCTAACATGAATTAGTTGTCAGCAAATATCCTAAAATCAGTACCCTGAATACTTTAAATTGATGCTAAATACTAGGATTTTGCGAAGTTATTCTAAATATACATTATTTTTTAAGTTTTCGCTCAAACCGCCATTTTGAGGTAACCATCTTGAATTTACATTTTCACCAGTGTATATCTTGAAAGTTCAACATTTTTGAGGCAAGATGTGACACTTGTATCTGTATCAAAGTAACGTTTTTGATACGAAATCAATCTTATAAAAAATAAAATTGTCGATTTTTCACGACTTTTTTCCAAAAATTCTGCCATATTGGATTTTATTGTGAATCTAAACGAATTTTGATGCCGGAATCTTGTAGAACGACCCCGAAAACATAAGGAATGCTATTCCAACCTTATATAATATGTTTCTCTACATAAAATACAGTTGCAAAGTATGGCTAATATTTTAGGACTTTTGGGTGTTAATGGGTTAATGTATGTATTGTTTCCGATATGATAGTTTTTTCTCGGAAATATTGTATATTTTGGAAAAAGTGTATTTCAAGATATTATCGCGGATTTCGATGCTATAACTTTTTTAAAAATTGTCTCAGTTTTCAAATCTGGAGATATTAATTTCTTGAGACCATGCGTGTCCACCGTCTCTGATTTAATTTTACATTCTCAACTTATTCTCACGTAACAAATCATCTTTTCTCTGGTCGTAGTATCTGTTACGAATCTCTGTACTCTTAAATATTCGTTTCAACAGACAGTTTCTTTTTGTCACGCGCCACCCGGGTTGCGAATTGAGAGCAATGAAAGAGAATTACTCTGCGCGCGTGGGTGTCGTTATATATATACAGGGCGTCCAAAAAAACCCGGACTGGTAAAATATCTCGAAAACAAGACATTTCAGAAAAAAATGTTTCAAGAATTGTATGGTCTCAAGGGGAACATAAAACAACTACATCAGTTTGTTTACAGATGGCGCCACTTTCGAGATATTCACTGAATATTACTTTTCTTAAATGCAAATCCAAACTCTTTATTATATTATTTTTTTCTACAAATTAATTTGAACAACTTTTGTCTGAAATATTTTTCTATTTATCTAATATTTTTTAAGATATTTAAAAAAAATTTGGTAACTTTTTCAATATTTATCTTTCGATATCTCGCTAACTATTTGTCGAAAGAAAAAGTGGTATTAGACTTTTTTACTCTATTTGGTCTCAAAAATATATTGTTATAATAGTGCCTTGACTTTTGTTAACTTATTGACCTTTGAGAATTTCAAAATCATTAAATTTACATTTTTTTTCTGAAATGTCTTGTTTTCGAGATATTTTACCGGTCCGAGACTTTTTGGACATCATGTATGTACGTACACAGTGTGCTCTCATATTCGTGCGGACTACACGTTACTTGCTCTCTTAACGCGTGTGTTAGTGGAACGTGCTATGTATACAATATTGTACATACACATGAGCTCGCTATATATGATGATATTTTTAGTCAGTCCAATGACGCTGTCGGGAGGGGACTCGTGACTTCGTGGTTCTCGTATATACATATCACGTGTGCTTGCGTATTCTTCGCCGAGGCGACTTATCGAAAATGCTCTCGGAATGGAATGATTTATCTCGCGGCCGCGACGTTACGTTTCGCGAAGTGAAACCGTTTTAAACCTCGTATCTCTGAGAGATACGTTCGCGAAAGAAAGGAAGAAAAAAAGAAAGAAAAATAAACGTACGAGTAAAAAAGATATATCCTCACATCTCATTTCTTCATTTTTGGGATGATCCCTCACGAAATGGAAAGCTATTGATGAAAGATCAAGCGTAATGCAAATACGTTCTTTGTGCACGCCGCTTAATAAAGAATAATTATGAAGGTCGTTCCCCTGGAAGCTTTTGATCGAATAAATATTTTTACACAATGAAGCTTAGAAAAACGTCACATATAATATTTCGTCCTACGATAGCCTCGCGTGTGTCAGTCGAGTGTTGCGTAAGCGAATTTCTTTTTAATTATACGTTGCAGCGGTACTGTTAGAATATAATAGCCGGCGACAGACTCGAATCGCATAAGACTTCATCGATGTCACTTCCGATCAGGTTGTAGCACGGATTGAAATTCATTTGAAACTATTTATTGCAAGACATCACGGGAATTTGGCATTTCTCAGCAAAACAGAACGCGAATTTCTTGATTCAGCATAACCAGAATCTGTATCCAGGTCATGATCGATCCTGGCGAAATTAAGAAAATTTTAAAGGGATCGATAGTCACGGAGCATTATTCGGATTACTGGCACGCGTTCTCGCGTTATTAACGTAGTTGTCGAGATTCACTGGTAAACTCTATGTCAATAAAGAAAAGAGTTCTTATCATAGAAGTTTCTCTCTGTGACTCTGTTCTCGAGACTTAAGCTGAAATCGTCAAAACTTCCAACTTCTCGATGGTCGAAAATATGTCGTTACAAGTGACGGGTTTAGTGTCAAATTACAATTGTTGAAGCCTGTATGATATAAACAGTAGCGGTTTTCAATAAAAACTGAGAAAAGCATTTGGTATTTGTAATTACATAATCGCGTAGTGAAAGAATTATAATTAGCAGAACCATTTTTATAATAAGTGTGATTCTAATATCAATAATATTAACTTTATATATGTAATCAGATAAAAAGAATAAAGAGGATCTTCAAGAACCTATATATGGGTTTTATAGTGTAATTAAATCAAATGAAACACGTTAGTGTATTTAATTTCTCACAAGGTCAAGAAATTAATTTTATTCTTATTATTGTTTAGATGATTATGATTTATATGTCCTATTTTTTCTTTAGCGGTGAATCTAATATGGAGATAAACACTTCGATCTGTCATGATATCAAGTATCGCCGGTGTCAAAACATGTCAAAGCAAGGAGATAACGTTCCGAAGATACATCGCTAATAACACACATATACCACATTTCGAACATAACTTGAATGAAGTAGTTGCAGACATACAGATATATTTGTCTGAAAATAATTTAATGATTTGATATCTGTATTATATATTTATATTAACATTTTCATGCTGCTGATTTTTAGTAAAAAAAAAGTTACTTTTTCTTAGCTTTATAGGAAATCAAATATCAACGTATTTCACTTGATTTCATTTGATTTTGTTTGATCTTATCACACTATAAGATCCACATATAGGCTTTAAAGCTTTTTAAAAGTTTTCAAACTTTCGGTTAAATATCACTTGATTGCACTTGATTTTCTTTGATATTATCATACTGTAAGATCCATGTATAGGCTTTTAAAAGCCTTTAAACTTTTGGTTGAATAGTCTCTAAGTAAGACACAGAATAGTCCCTAAGTAAACTTTATACACTTTATACACATATATATAAAGGGTGTCTGGGATCTTTTGAAAACGAAAAATTGTGAAGATTAATCAGGTCAAACTGAGAAGAAAAGTCAAATATTTTGCAAAAATTGCAATAATTACTAAATTGTTAACGATTGATAATAAATACATCTAGAGGCTCTTTTAATTGATAACTTGGAAATTTGCGTACTTCTTTGCAAAATGGTTAAGGACTTTTTTGTTCAGAATGACCTAATCTACAATTATATGACAGCTATTATGTCTAGCAGTAGATATGAATATACTGAACTTTAAACCCTGAATCTTAAATCTGTCGCTAGACACAATAGACGTCATATAATTGTAGATTAGGTCACTCTGAAGAAAAAAGTCCTTTATCATTTTGCAGATAAATACGCAAACTTTCCAATTATCAATTAAAAGAGCTTCTAGATGTAGTTATTTTCAATCGTTAATAATTATTGCAATTTTTGCAAAATAATACATGACTTTCCTTCTCAGTTTAACCTAATTAATCTTTACAATTTTTCGTTCCCAAAACACCCTGGATACCTCGTACATATATATATATATAACTACCATTATTAAATTAAAATAACAAGAAAATGAGAATGCTAGAAATAATAATACGAATTTTGTTGAGATTTACCATTTTTTTCCCTCAATGCAAATTCACTAAGTGTAAAAGTAGAGATGTGCGAATCAAGAATTTTTATGTCGAATCGAATCGAATGAAATCGAATCGAATTATTAAAAAATTTAACATAACTATTAAACGTGCAAATAATGATGGAAGATTTTAATATGAAAGGGAATATTAATATTGTAATATCATCTTAAAGTAATATATATATCTAAATATTTAAAGTAATTTATAATTAAGTTATTAATAATTAAGTTAAGTTAATTACAAGTTAAGGGTTCAAACATATAGGCCCAGATGGCCTGTTCTGTAGTTGATGCGCGCAAACGCTAAGTATTTGATTCGTATTCGAATCTTCGCGATTCGAAATTTTCGAATTATTCGGATTCGAATCATAGGGATTCGGATTCGAATAGTTCGCACATCTCTATGTAAAAGAAAATAGTGCCATTGAATTTGGTCGTTCGCGTCGCAACTTCCTATTTCGGATGTGGCAACGAGGAAGGGTGAAAACTTTCGAGTAATTGCAAATACAAATATCACATGCAAATGACATGGATGAGATCTGTTACGGTCGCAATTAGAGATGTGCGATTTATGATATGTCAGAAGCACTGCGATTTTTTCTTGAATCACAATATAATGTACAATTTGATTTTTATTGCACAAATTTTAAATTATATATGCCCTATTCAAGATTACACTTACAAACGCAAAAAGTCGCGTGTAATTTAAAATCACATATGATTGGAAATCGAGTTAGTGATATGGAATCGCGCTTGATTAAAAATAATATTTACGTGAATAATATTTATGTGAAATTGTGAGTGACTCAAAATCGTGTTTACGATACAAAATTGTGATTGTATATTACTTTCGTTACGATTCTTAAAATTGCATCGCGATGCAATTTCATGAATCGCACATCTCTGATCGCAGCATCCCTCCTTGTCATTTGGAAAGGTCACGTTAAAGTACGCGTGCGTCTGCTTTACTTTCGTTCTCTCTCTCTTCCCTTTCTCACTTTCACTCTCTCTCTCTTTTTCACCTTCTCTCGTCGACGTAAGATACACTCGCACACCATCCCGATACATCCCCTTCATGCGAACCCTTATCGCGGAACCGTGGAAACGTCGTGATCGCGCGTACCGCGCATCGTACGCTGATCGCCGTGATTAGTACGACGACAACGACGACGACGACGACGACGACGACGACGACGACGACGACGACGACGACGACGACGACGACGACGACGACGACGACGACGACGACGACGACGACGACGACGACGACGACGACGACGACGAAAACGTAAACGAGTGACTCGTCGTCTTCCAGCGGACTCACCACGGTGGATACGTGTCGCCAGGCCTCGAGGTTCGTGCACATAATACCCCAATGTAGAAGCAGGTAGATGACGAGGAACAGACTGGATAACAGGAGGACAGTCGCGAGTTTGTAGTTGTACATGAAACCTGGCAGCCGACGGACGTTCATGATCGCGTTGAGTTATGCTGATCATCAGGTTTCTCAGGGAAATCCAGGTAACGAAATATGCCTATTCTCTTTGCCGTTTTGGCGTTTTATCTACCGCTCGGCCTCGTCTTCCTCATCGTCTTCCAAGGCGACGACGTGCTTCATGTTGATGTGGCCGTCGCGCTCCCGTTGCTGCTCCGTTCTACTCTCAGCTTGTACAAGTTACAGCTGCCGTGGCCGGCGTCGCGTTGATCGCGAACGCTTGTAGCAATGCGGCATAATCTGCGGTACGCGCGAGAGCGAGGCAATGAGCGTCGCGACGCTGCGCCTCTCGCGGCGGATCTCCCGATTCCTCCGATTGTTCAGGACCGTATGTTAGCGGTGAATCTCCCCAGTAGGCCGTCGGCGCTCTTGCCGATGCGCATATATCAAGATTTCTATGCGCGCTCGTGGAACTTGGTGTTTTTCTAGCGCGGAACGCATTTCGCAGGAGCAAAACTACGAGATGAATCGACGAGAGAGATCCTTGATCAGGAATATACATGTTAGACATCCTGACTGTCGAACGATTACTATTTACTTGGCCGACGGTCAGCTGAAGCTCACGAGAATACAGAAATACATTTGTTCGTTTTGTGCGACGTACATCGCAAAAGAAAGAGAAAGAAAGAGGGAGAGAGAGAGAATCGCAATGGCGAAAAATAACTGAGTGTGACGCAAGGTGATTCTTAGCGGCGTGGAGTTAAATTGAATCACGCGATACGACGCAGCCGGTTAGCCGCGCCATGTTCATATCGAGGCTCATCGATATATCGGATGCTGGCTTTCGATTGCAACATGGCGCACGCTCGTTTGGCGCGCGTGCTCGTTTCATTCTTTGCTTTAATTTATTCCGTGGCTTCGCAAGAGCGAAGCAAATCAGGCGTTCGCCTGATGATCTTGTCTTTCGTTCTCTAGCGACGTTGCGTCGCGGCTTTCGCGTGGCGAAACGACCTGTCATCGTCGTTATCGGCGCCGTGCCGGTCAGCTTCCGGAATCGCGCGCGCGCTAGCGAGCATGCATGCGTGCGAACGAGCGAGCGAGCGAGCAAGAGAGAAAAAGAGACAGAGACGTACCTGCGTACCGCGACGCGCAGCTGCGACCTTCGACGCCCTTGTACCGCCGGCGACCGCTTCAGCGAGAGACGTAGCCGTCATTTTTATACGAGACGCACGGCCAAGTAGAAGTCCACGCGCGGCTGCTCCGTCGTCGCCGTCATCTCGCTCGGTGTCTCGCGGGAACAGAGGGGAAGTGCCGCGCTCTCGTTCGTGTCGGGATCGCCGTTGTCGAAATTGAGGGAACTAGAAGCGCACGCGGAAGTGTTCCAGCGACTTTACTTTACGAACGCGTGTGCGAGTGCGTTTCGGTAATCAACGTTTTCCGCTGAGCGGGAGAAGGAGTTAGACGAGGACGAGAACGCTTTTCGGGGTGTCGGTGAGTATATATGTTTGTAGCAGGGAAAGGGTTTGTTTTGAACGTCTATGCGTGCGCGCGTGTGTGAGCGCGCGCGCATGCGTGTGTATGTGTGTGTGTGAGAAAATAGATGATGTCACGTGAGAAGTTGGGGAATGTCACGTAGGGAAGCGTTGCTACGTTGCGTGAAGAAATCGCGAGTGTTATATAAAAGGCGGGCGAGTGAAAAGATATAAAGGTTGTATGTATAGTCCTTTACTGCTAGGGGTAAAATAAAGTTTCACTGTAGCGGAATTAGGTTTTTGTACAAGGAGATTAATTTTGCGCTTATAACGAAAAAAATTTATTTTTCCAGGATTATCGACTAATATTTTTAGTTACCTCGTACGATGTTTTGATTTCTTTCTATTTAATAACACATCTGCCTGATAATATTTTGATCCTTCTCTCTTTCGTAATAATATAATTTATCCATTCGTATAATATATATTTCTAATTCTGCAAGAAATGAGCTCTCTTCATGCCATATTATATAATTCTGAAGATTAAGAGAATAAAAATGTCGATATGGCAATACAGCTATTCTCGGTTTATTTGTTTTGTCAGCCATTAACCCTCCGTGCAGGAGGAGGGTTGGCGAGGCGGTCGAGGGTGAATTCAATGTACGGGATTTACGCAGATTGACGCAACGATATGATCTCGTAGCAAGTTTGCTACGTAAGCATTAAACCGCTCGTCCTGACGACTTGTTTGATTATATCTGCTTTATTCATCTGCTACGAGCGTATTGCAATTGCAGTGCGTCAATTATGATGTCGGTAATGAACGCATTTGTGCGATGACATCGACAGAAAACTCGCCGGGAGAAGCGTTTTGACAGAGATAATCTTTCCGTCTCTATTCACGATCACAAGAGTGCCCTACTTACTATTTTCATCTCTATTTGGAAGCGGGCTGATCCTTTCACAGCTGTCGCCTCGTCTTCGTATTTGCTAATGACAATTGCACGAAGATGAACTTTTTAAATTTCTTGGAGTGAGATTATAATGGAAAGGTAATGTGACAAATGGATCACTTAAATTTAAGTAATTTTTCACTCATGTAGAGAAGCGGGAAACGTTGAGTTTTATCCCTAGACAGTCATATTTTTCATTTTTAAATATTAGGACTATGCATTATACACGTATTAGAAGTTTTGATTATTTGAAGTTTCAAAGTTTTGAAGCATTATATTCCAATAATGAAATTTTGAAATATAAACAAGTGTAACTATTCAAATATTCGAATGATGTTAATTGTATAGAATTATGTTGCTTTTCCAATTAGTTTCATTGTAGTTCCATATTTTTGATAAAAAGCACGAAGACTCGAAGCTTCAAGGTCAAATTGTTCGAACCTTTCAACCACGCACACACATACGCACGCACACGCATGTACGCACGCACATACGCATGCACATATCAAATAGTAATACTTCCATTAAATAGTTCAATGAGTATTTTCATTCGAAATTGGATAGTAGATAACTTATTTCATCGTCACTGGGACAAATCGATTGAAACATTCACTCGTGCGGAGTCAGAATCCGCTTTAAGTTGAAATGGAATATTCACTCTTACAATTCGGAGTGGCGCTTCAAGTGAATTTTCACTCGTTTCACGAAGTAAAGTGAGACTTTATTTCGCGAAATTTCGAAAAAACGAAAGTCGCGCGCGTGCGCGCGCAGAAGCATATAAAATCGTGGCAGATTAAAAGGAAAAGTGCGATTGACCTTCTCGGTCCTCATTATTCTCTTATTAATTAATGAAAGAACACAAGGCGTATGAGGGCCGAGCGCGCAAGAAGTTCACCGATTAGACAAGCTATCGCGGTCTGACGAACCGCGATCCACCAATCGCGAGTGCCGTCGAGTCGCGTTCTCAGCGCGAAAAACATTCGACAGATCCGCGAAAGACTTTGACGTATATCTCGCAGGAGATTGCAATTGCTCCCACGGCAAACATCAACCTCTACGGACGGACGGACGAAAATAAACGCGCGATATAGCCTTACATGCGCGAGCAGATCGAGAGCGATCTACGGCCAATGATCCATCTTGCAGTCATTACTGCAATCGGACGCCGCGATTTTTTTCAGCGGTTATTAAGGTCAAAGTATGTATTTTTGCAATGGGCGGACTTTATTCTAAATGTATATTGGACACTAAATCTGCCTGTTTGATTCCCAAGGTAAAAACAACGTGACGCTCGTATAAGAGAAAAGAAATTCGGAATTAAGGGATACTTAATGCTCGTTTTGCATCCAATATAAAGATCCTGGATCGCATTTCGTTGAAAGTTAGTTACGTGAATTCTCCCGCCCGTGGAAGTTTACACACAAACGGAACGAGATGACAATAACAGACGGAAATAAGTTTCTGTTGCTTCTTGGATTCGCGGCCAAGCAACAAGCGAACGTCATTTGAATTTCAACTTGGACTGACATCGACATGGGCCGACAGCATTCGGAATTTAGATGTCTCACTTGGTGGCCAACAGTTAAACGTTTTTTCTGCAATGTACAATACTGCGAATATTTTTTGCTCATGTTGAGCACGCGTTCGACTCGCGTCGACGAGGATATATTTCAACGGAGCATTCTACGAGGGGAAGGTCTAATTAGCAGTAAGAAGAAAGTACGGTACTTCAGTTCTTTTCGCCCGTGGTCTTTTTCCGATATATTCACTTTCACACCAGCTTGCAAATACCAAATCGTAACATCTATTAACAACTGAAGTTGCGTCTTTGAATTTCACGTCGATTTAGATTTAGTTTAAGTTGCCAATGTGTTATAAGACGATATATAGTCGAGAGCGAATCGCGGTTCGAATACTTTTTTGGATGCAATTCGCAACACAGCATATGTCCAACGAGGGAGCTTAATTTCTGGAGAATTTTTTAAAAATAAGCTCTCTTATTAGATCATTAATTGCATTTGAAAGTTTACTTAAAATATGTTCAAACTATTTCACTTCCAAGTGTACACTTGGTTTTGCGGATGCTTTATTATCGATATATCGATAGATATTAAAAGTTTTCGGCTAGCCGCAATCAATTTAACAACATATTTTTCATGATTATTGATTAATGCAGAAAACGGAAAATGGTATTTATAAAGCAGAAGTGACATTTTGACAGCTAGATGTTTCAAATGTGTCAGAGGATTATCCACTTACACGTAAGACATTTTCAACAGAGAAAGAAGTTATTAAGAAAGAGTAATGATAATTAATAAGAAGTTAATATACTTTCCGCTCAAAAAGTACCTGGAATTGTTCATTTAAATGACTTGTCTTTATATTTTAAAATCCTTTTGTAATTGGTACTACTGTATTTAACTTCCATACAGAATTAGAGCGTGATCTGTCAATTAGTTTATTCGTGGCAGCTGTTTATGTCAGTTGACTTCTGATACTATCTGCGATTTTTACGAATATTGTGGAGTAAAGAGATTGTCTTAAATTTTGTGTTTTCAACGGAGTTTCTCGTGCCGACGCGTTGAAAATGCTACAAAAAGCATATGGGGATAACTGTATTTAAAAAATACAGACGTATGAGTGATATAAATTGCTCAAAGAGGGTCATATAACTGTCAAAAACTTACTTCGTTCTGTGGTCGCTCATCCATCCACATCAAATATGGACGAAAACGTTAAAAGAATGAAGAAATTAGTGTTCGAAAATCATATAAGTGAAAGAGAGATTGCTGTCGAGTTTAACATATCAAATGGCTCTGTCTATACCATTTCGACCGAAAACAACTCATGGATTTTGCAATACAATAATGCACCATCGGACACATCGCTTCTCGTATGTAACTATTTGACCAAATACTCAACTAACATCATTCCTCAAGCACTCGCCAGATATGGTACCCAGTGACTTTTCTGTTCCCAAAACTCAAATTATCGCTTCGTTAGTGAACGTTTTGAGATGACTGACAAGGAAGGTTAGGGAACACGGAAATTCAAAAAATTTTGAAACTTTATGTAGAAATAAAGTAGTTCATCCGTAGTGTAATATTATATTTTGTTCGAATTCCACTCTGAGGAGGTGAAACAATCTTTCGAAAAAAAATTATTTTCATTTTTAGCATATATCTTTTAAAGCATAAGGCATATGCAAAAATGGTTTATATGAAAGATATAATGTGTTTTATATTCTTTGCAACTGTGTATTCAGATTTTGCAAAACTGACACATTTTTCAAACCACCTCCCCCCTCCTCATTACTTTCAAAAATTTTGAAGTTATTCTTAGAGCAAAAATAAAGAGTGTTGTATATCAAATTCATCCATATAACAATAGAAACTGGAGGCGATTACATTTTTTAATTATAATTACATAGTGCTATAGGCGCCGCGCTATAAGTATGCGCTTTTGAATTACGCTGTACTCGATAACTGCGTCTTGTTATCAAGTTGATATTTTCCCATACTACAAGATAATAAGAACTTAACTTTAATGACATTGTAACATATTACATAAGATATGAACAAGAGCAGAGATTAATTTGCTTGTATATGTAATATACATGTAATATGTAATGTATATGGAATATGTAAAAATAATAATATGTGTGTGCCAAGGGACAGGGATGCTGTGGATAAGGACGTATCATTCTCTATATGCTGACAAAAGCTTACCTTGCATGTAAGATAATCTTGGTAGGATTTGAATGGTAGGAAGGTACTCTTAAAAAAAATATTACTTCAATATTGTTTATTTGTCTGTTCTACATGTAGTATGCTATATGAACATCACTAATCACACAGCACTAGATAATTCATACGTCCTACTACAATTTTTGAAGCAGATGGTAAATTAATGTTTAAGGATAGGTATAAAACAATGTATGAATGTTAAAGAACATAAAATCCTTTTCAACTGTAAACAAACTAAATTTTTTCAATTGTAAACAAATTAGACTGCAATAAAGTAAGAGGAATTGTCTTATTTATTAAACATGTTCTTGACGCTGTCATGGTTAGATCTTACAATTGATCACCAAACTAAAAATAATGTGTTGAAATTGCAACTAAATTTTTTCAATTGTAAACAAATTAGACTGCAATAAAGTAAGAGGAATTGTCTTATTTATTAAACATGTTCTTGACGCTGTCATGATTAGATCTTACAATTGATCACCAAACTAAAAATAATGTGTTGAAATTGCAATTATTGTTGCATAATTATTTCTCATCGTTCAGTTTACAAAATTTATTTAAATATATATGTTTTAAAAATGGATAAGTATACCGAGAAAATCGAAAGAATTTCCAACTCCTCTTGAATTTTGTTCCGAAAGCTATTTGAATGTAGCATAAAAAAGTTGAGAAAATTAAGCACACACATGTTGTTATTTTTACATAAGCAATTAATCTCTACTCTTGTTCATATTTTATATAATATTGCAATGTCATTAGGATTAAGTTCTTATCATCTTGCAGTATGGGAAAATATCAACTCGATAACAAGACGCAGTTATCGAATACAGTGCAATTCAAAAGCGCCTACTTACAGAGCGGCGCCTATAGCTCTATGTAATTATAATTAAAAAATGTAATCGCATTCAGTTTCTATTGTTATATATAGATGAATTTTATATACGATACTCTTTATTTTTGCCCTAAGAACAACTTAAAAATTTTTGAAAATAATGAAGAGGGGAGAGGTGGTTTAAAGATTTTTCAATTTTGCAAAATCTGAATATACAGTTACAAAGAGTACAAAATGCACTACAATTTTCATATAAACCACTTTTGCATATGCCTTGTACTTTAAAAGATATATGCTAAAAATGAAAATGATTTTTTTTTTGGAAGAATGGTTTCACCCTCTCAGAGTGAAATTCTGCATGAACAAAAAATAGTTTTGCATTACGGATGAACTACTTTACTTCTAACTACTTTAATTCTGAAACAAAGTTTCAGAATTTTTTGAATTTCCACGTTCCCTAACCTTCCTTATGAGGCAGTAAAAGAGAATTCGCTGAAGGAACTCAAGCTCAAATCAAAATCAACCTATGAAAAGTGTTTTGAAAATTGGATCAAGCGTTGGCATATGTGTATTGCACAGAATGAAAACTATTTTGAAGGCAACAAAATAAATTTACCTGAATAATTGGATATTTTTTTATGTTTTATTGTCTGATTCCGAGTATTTTCTGAGTAGAAAGTATAAAATTAATTATCGCATGCATTTTTGTTCTGCACATTCTTTGTAGTATTGTAGTATTTCAGTAGTTTAAATGCATAACTGAAATCTTATACGATTGGCTGAAAACTTTTAGTAATTATCGATATATTCAGCAATAGGGCATTCGCGAAACTCACTATTGGATAGAAAAATTGTAATTTTTTGCGTAACTTCAAAACATATATCTTTTGTCCAATGGAAAAATTGTAACTATTAGAAATCAAATTTTTTTATTAAACTGGATGGATATGTACTGAAATTTACACAAAAAATATTCAGACAACTTCTTTGTTTACGACTGTACATAGATTTGCATAACAGATTTCACAACATTTCATATTTTTCCTAATGAAGTTAGAAGCGCATCAAATAGTTATGATTAGAAGAAGTCTGTTCTTCATAGGCTTGCGTAAATATACAGATAAGAATATACCAAGTTTTACAAAAGTAACGGACCTTTCCTCTATCTCAGAATCTATCCATTATAGGGAAAAATGACCCGAACAAAAGTTTTAGGGTTCATAAAGTTCTGTTCTTTTGTAGCCTCAAATTTGACATTGATTTCGACCTTGAAGGTCATTTGAAGGTCAACTTACGTTTTTTAAACGGGAACGCTAAAATATTTCGAAAAATATGAAAGATGCGAAAAAATGTTTGATACAAAAGTTGTAGGGCTTAAAAAAATCTATTTAGTAGTTATATCAGTTTGACCATAGGTGGCGTTGCTAAGGTCATATGAAGGTCAACTTTGTTTTTTTAAATAGAACTCCCTATTTTTTATTAGAAATTCTTGTCTTATCTCAAGAGTTTTCCAAAACATTATAATGAAGTAATTTTTTATTAAGTTCTTTCCGAGTTATGACGCTTGAAAGTTACAGTACCGCCGGCATTAGCATTATCCAAAGTGTACCGTGCAGAGGTGCGATTAAAGATGCTTCTCGGTCCATATATTCTAAAAACGAGTTGCGCTCGCTCGTATCTCGCTCTTTGTCTCTTTTGTTTCTTTTCCGATTATAATATCACATTTTTCTCTGAAAAATGTTGACCGAAAAAAAAGAATATTGAAGAACTTATTTATCGAGGATTTGGTGATCGTATTAGATTACGAGGGCGGTCCGATAAGTACTTAGCCTCACCGCCCGATGGCGCCACTATCGCAAGAGAAATTTACTATCGTGTAGTACATTCTCGTAGACGGCTACTGTCGAAATTTCAGCCGAATCGGACTCGTAGTTTTGTTTTGACCGCGTGTGGAAGCGAGCGTGTCCGCGGATTTTAGAAAAATGGAAAAAGAGCAATATCGGTCGGTGATTCGATTCTTGTTTTTGGAAGGGAAATCGCGCAGCGAAATCAAAGAGCGCTTGGATGCTGTGTACGGTGACTCTTCTCCTTCGATGGCGACCGTCAAAAATTGGTTTAACGAGTTTCAACGTGGTCGCACGTCGGTTTTTGATGAGCCACGCCCAGGTGCCCCGAAAACGGCTACCACGGAGGATAACATGACAAAAATCCACGATCTCGTATTGGCAGACCGCCGATTGAAGGTGCGCGAGATAGCTGAGACAGTAGGCATCTCAAAAGACCGCGTGGGTCATATCCTGCATGAAATTTTGGGCATGAGAAAGTTGTCGGCGCGATGGGTGCCGCGTTTGCTCACTCCGGACAACAAGCGCAACCGTGAGACCACTTCAGAGCAGTGTTTGACGCTGTTTAAGCGCAATCCGAAGGAGTTTCTGCGTCGTTTCGTGACCGTCGACGAAACATGGATCCACTGGTACACTCCAGAGACCAAGGAACAGTCGAAACAGTGGATTTCACCCGGCGAACGTGCTCCGAAGAAGGCGAAGACTGTCCTATCGGCTGGAAAGGTGATGGCCACCGTTTTCTGGGATTCACAAGGTGTGATCTACATCGACTACCTGGAGAAGGGCAAAACGGTCACAGGGCTGTACTATGCCGAATTATTGGGCCGATTCGATGCCGAATTGCAGAAAAAACGGCCCCATTTGGCGAAGAAAAAAGTGCTTTTCTACCATGACAACGCACCGGCTCACACCTCCGCCCTCGCCACGGTCAAATTGGTCGAATTGGGCTATGAACTGCTGCCCTATCCACCGTATTCTCCAGATTTGGCCCCGTGCGACTTCTTTTTGTTTCCAAACTTGAAAAAGTCACTCACCGGGCAGAAATTTGAGTCGAATGAGGAGGTCATCGCCGCCACGGAGGCCTACTTTGCAGACCTCGAGAAAATGTATTTTTCAGACGGGTTAAAGAAGTTGGAGCATCGCTGGGTCAAGTGTATCGAACTAAAAGGAGACTATGTTGAGAAATAAATCGCCACTTTTCCAAAATTTTCGTTTTTCTTTTGTAGGCTAAGTACTTATCGGACCATCCTCGTATATCAAGTAGTGAAGCTATTCAATGTTACACATCCTGATTTCGATCCTATTTCTAAATCCACTGTTTGTAGAACAATGACTCGTTTCTTTTTAAACGGGAACAGTTAAGGATCGATCTTGCAGTGGAAGGCCAAAATCCGCAACTAATGATGATGAGATTTTTGATGTTCTCCAATCATTTCAGGAAAATCTTCATTTGTCCGTATCAAAAACAGCACAAGCCCATGATATCAGTGAAGGCAGTATTTCTAACATTTTAAAAAAGCATAAATATCCGTATAAAATTGTTATCGTTCAAGAACTTATGGAAGATGATTTTGATAGAAGAATTCAGTTTTGTGAAGAATTGATGCATCGGTGTGATGATAATGTTAACTTTTTGAATTTTGTTATTTTTACTGATGAAACCACTTTCCAAATAAATGGTGCTGTTAATCGCTACAATTGTAGATATTGTAGTGACGAAAATCCACATTGGATAAGTGATCTTTGCACACAATATCCACAAAAATTGAATGTTTGGACAGAGATCTATAGTCGCGGTATTATAGGCCCATTTTTCATAGATGGTGATTTAAATACTGAAAAATATGAAAATTTATTGCGAGATCATATTATTCCTGAAATGGAAAATTTATTTGACGCAAACATGCAAAACGTTTGGTTCCAGCAAGATGGTCCGGGAGCATTGAAGTTGAACAAAAAAGGCTGAGAATTAAGTTGTACACCTAATAGATAAGAATATGTATTACATAGATAAAAATAAAGATACTTATGTTTCTGTTAAATTCTCCGTGGCAGTTGTGACATCAAATACCTCCTATATTATCATTCCAATTTTTGTCATAACAAATTATCGTGCAAACTCGAGTGATAGCTCGCGATTGTGACTATTTGATATGGTTTTAAATTTATTGGAAAAAATGTCTGGAAACCATGTAAATAGCTGTATATAAGCAAAATAAATAAACCGAATGGCGGTCGAGCCAGACAACGCGAAATATCGAATTTCCGCCTTAAACTGAATATTTTAATTAGTGACAATATTTCAGTTTATCATAATTGCATCCATTTCCCTTAACAAATCAACTAATATGCATCCATATTTTGTTTAAATATATAGGTATTTTTATTTTCAATTTGATTATCGGTTATAAGAAGTTCCGAATAAAATTAAAAGCCATGGCTGAATTCTAAAACATTAACATAATTGTTAGTATGTTACTGATGGTGAAAGTTTTAATAATTATTTGCCGAAATCTTAGAAGTTGATGGATAAAATGTCTGTTTATTAAATTTGCGTAGTTATTTTTTAACCTTTTCAAAATTAAACTGTTATAAGAAAACTATTATAAGAAAAATAAAATTAAACTGCCATGTCATGGCACTTCAATTATTTTTGAAAAAATATTAATCACTTTTGAAAAAATATAAATAAATTATATTTTTATAAATTAAAAATATAAAATTATTAGAATTATCCCAAATATTTATATTTCCCTATATAATTAACTTCGGGTATTTTATTTAAGACGTGCAAATGCATTTATGTGTTTTATACATATGTTGTTAATTTATTAATTTGTTTTTACAATAAAGTTATTTGGTCATTAATTGGGCCTTCGATTTATCGCGAATTAATTTTGCCTAAATTAATAATATATACATTTATAAAATATATATACATTAAAATATATATACATTTAAAAAAATAATATATACATTTATAATATATACATTTATATATAATTTATATTCTTATGTTGGTATTTAGCTTAATTCGAATCGTCCGATTATAGGATAATTTGTAATCTATGTTCTCATTCGTGTTGGATAACATTGATATCGAGGACGAATAATGCAAGCGAAGATTAATGATACTGAGAAACACGAGTGAACGAGTGAGTAGCATTGCGCAATGCGATAACGACAATGATATTTGATCGATCGATCGATCGATCGTGTTTGAGCGCGTGGAAAGGATCGATCGATAGATCGAGGCCGCGTAATCGCGGCTATGTCAGCTATCCTCCCTCGACCATCGATGTCGTTATCGCAGGCAATTAAAGTACATTCACCGCTCCTTAGTCGTATTGTACCATGTTCTAGCCGCGTATGTCCTGTCTTTCTCGTTGCGTACCAGCTACCGTCATTCGTTTAAATAATGATAGCATCAATTTCCGTGCCACGTCGTTGCTCGCGATTATCTGCTTAGAGTGACATTTTCCAGAATTCGTCGAATTGTCAGTGTGTCCATATGTTGGTATACTGTACGCAATAAACTGATAAGTTGCGTAAGATAGAAAAATAGAGAGAATTATTTCGAGGGATCGTTCTTGACATTTTTCGAAGCGAAATTCTACTTCGAGCAAATCGTGATAGTAAAGTTACTCGAATTCGAATGACTTTTAACTCATAGAGTGAATTATCTCTCACGTACTGTCATTATACGCACTCTAGATATATTATAGATAGATAGTGAATATTTTCATTGGAAATTAAAGATATGGATCTGATATACAGGGTGAGGAAAAAATACCAGGACTCCGAAATATATCGAAAAATATAATTTTTATAAAAAAATGTTTCAGACAAAAGTTATAGGGTTTCAAGTAACGCATTACATAGCAATATCAGTATGACCTTGAATAGCGTTGTCAAGGTCACGTGAAGATCTTAAATTTCTTAAATGTAATCCCCTATTTTTCATTATATATTCTTGTATCTTATCTCGGTGGCTTTCCAAAACATTATAACTAAATGTTTTTAAGTTAAGTATTTTTTAAATTGCAAGACTTAAAAGTTGCAATACCGTCGGCATTAACATTACCCAAGGTGTACCGCGTGGAGGTTGTATAGTTGGATTTACACCTCTTTTGTGTACGGGTGTATGTGTGTATGCGCGCGCGCACGGGCGCGCGACTTGTGTCCTCGTATGTACATACAACATACATATTTTTATTTAAATGTGTGTAAATACCGCTACGTGTTTCTGAGCGTTTACATTCATAATAAATGCTCAAATTGCTGGCTATTAACAGTCTGACAATGAACCAGTCTAATGTTAAAATTGGAAATAGGGTTATCGCACACGAAAATGGAAATAGCAAAATCGATGATGCACCTTACACGCACACACACACACACACACACACACACGCACACACACATACACACACACACACACACGCACACGCACACGCACACACGCACACGCACACACGCACACGCACACGCACACGCACACGCACACGCACACGCACACGCACACGCACACACACATGCACGCACAAAGGGGTATAAATCCGACCATACAACCTCCATGCGGTACACCTTGGGTAATGCTAATACCGCCGGTACTGTAACTTTTAAATCTTGTAACTCGCAAAATATTTAACGAAAAGACATTCAGTTATAATGTTTTGGAAAGCTCTTGAGATAAGAATATGCAATGAAGAAAAATAGGGGATTCCATTTAAGAAATTTAAGATGACCTTTACGTGACCTTGAAAACGCTATTTAAGGGCATACTGATATTGCTATGTAATGCGTTACTTGAAACCCTATAACTTTTATCTGAAACATTTTTTTATAAAAATTATATTTTTCGATATATTTCGGGGTACCGGTATTTTTTTTTCACCCTGTATAATAGACAGATCGGACTGTAGTGAACTTAATTAATACATATAATTAACTTTAATGAAGTTATATTGTTTTAAAGGATTAGAGAAATTACTTTTTAAAAATAACTTGTTAAAAGTAACTCCCTGAGATAAGTAGTATAATTATTGTTATCTTTACTCAAGAAACAACGAGTCTACGCTACAATTTCAATTATTTTTTCATTCAGTTTTGAAAACCTTTTTATGATTTAGTATTATATACAGGATTATATATAGTATATACTGGACAAAATAAAATACGCATCTTGAACATTTTTACATTTGCATGAATAATTCGGCAGTAGAATAAGAAATAGAATAATAATATATTCAGACAAAAAAAGGTTTCTTAGTTTACTTTTAAGTTTTAAATGAAAAAAGTTCTATAAAGATTAAAAATCCCTCAATAGTCAAATTTATTACATTTATTATCTCGCTTACTTTGAACAACATAAAGTACACACTGGAATATTTATGTATCTTCATTAGTAAGATTACGTATAGACTTCTCGGTGCTGTTGGAAATAAAAGGAGCTATATAACCTAATATCACAAAAATATTACTTCTCTATATGACAATATAGTAGTAATATAGTAGAAATATTATTACATTATTACAGTAATATCACAATAATATTAAAATATCCGCCGAAATGCATCACAGACAAAAAAAGGTTTCTTAGTTTACTTTTAAGTTTTAAATGAAAAAAGTTCTATAAAGATTAAAAATCTCTCAATAGTCAAATTTATTACATTTATTAGTAATTATTAGTAAATATTAGTAATATTAGTAATATACTACAGTAATATTGTGATAATATATCACAGTTATATTGTAGTGATATGTCATAATAATATTATTGTAATACTATGAAGTTATAGAATATTCTTACGGAAAAAAAACACTCAAATATTGAATGTTTACACTCAATTGTTCGAATTTACTTTCAAATGTGAGTATATACATTCAAATTTAAGTACTTTTTGCATAAGAGTTAATTTTATATTAGTTAATCTAATATTAGATTTGAAATGTTATCGTTGAAATGTTATCTTTATTGTTCATATTGTTTTATAAAAAACATTGTGCAAATCACAACATCTTGGAATAATTATAGCAAAGCAAAATAGATCTATAGAATCTTGGCTTTGTCAAAATATTAGCACAAAAGCTTATAAAACTCCATACTACAATAAATTTATTATCTTATTAATACTGCATCCAATTTCACCTACAACTACTAGATGCATAATAAATTTACTTTGATCACATTTTATTCTTGGAAGTTAATTATATGTGTTTCATCTATGTGATTTTATGATGTTACGAATGTATTTTCATTAATTATATTTTTCATTAATTATTAATAATAATTAAAATTAATAATAATTAAATGTATATTGCAGAGTTTATATGTGTATATACAGTCGTGGACACAATTAAATGGACAGGTATCACAAATAACAAAAGGTTAATTTAATTTAACTAATAATGTCAAAAAATCAAACCTTTATTGCTTATTTAAATTAACGAAGTATAATTTGACAAAATGTAAAGAAGGAAAAATCAATTGTAACAAATAATATATTAGAATTTTTATTGACTAATTAATGATAATAACATAAAACTGCACATAGTCAAAATTAAATGGACACTTTATACAAAATAAGTATTAATATAATACTTTGTATCGTAGCCTTTTACTTTTATTACTGCTTGTAAACGTCGTGGCATACTTTCAACAAGTTTTTCCAGATAATATTTATCAATTCTTTGAAATTTTAGTTGCAATTCATTTAAAAACTTTTCTTTATTATTGCGTTTTTTTTTAATGGAATCTCTGCATCCAATAAATTCCATAAATTTTCTATTGGGTTAAGTTTCGGACTTTGTGGAGGCCATTCAAGAACTACTATTTTACAATTCTGGAAAAATTGTTTCGTTTTCTTTGCTGTGTGCTTGGGACCATTGTCTTGCTGAAACATTCGTTCCCTATCAAAATCCATTTTTAGAATTGATTCTTTTAAGTTTTCATTTTAAATGTCAATATATTTACCAGCATTCATGATTCCATCTATAGGTATTCAATTTCCAATCCCATACTACGAAAAACAAGCCCATATCATTATTGCACTTCCTTCATACTTGACTATTGGTACAACATATCGCTTCTTTAGAGCTTCATTCGGTTTCCTCTAAATGTGTGCTCTCCTTTTTTATTCAATAATTCAAATTTACTTTCATCGCTCCATATTTTTCGTTTCCGAAATGATAATGGCTTATTTATATATTTTTTTGCAAAAGCTAAACATTTCTTTTTATGCACTTTATTAATGTATGATTTACGTCTACTTACATAACTTTTTAAACTCACCTCTTTTAATCTTCGCCTCACAGTTCTTGAAGATATGTTTAATTGTAGTGCAACAATGTTTCGTGACATTATCGATGGGTTACGTTGAGCTTCTCTCACAGTTCTTCTATCATCGCATTTGTATTATGTCTCCATCCCCGACCATGTATATTTTCGACAATATTAAGTTGTAAATATTTTGTATAAATTTTATGAACTGCGCTTTTCGAAACTTTATACTTTTCGGCTATTTTACGATAACTTAGCTTATTTTTGCAGTCTGAAATAATTAGATTTCGCAGATGAACGGAGAACTCTTTTTTTTGCTTAGACATGTCTGTTTATTAATTTTAATTGTACTGGTACAAGGATCAACGTACACTCAGGTCGCAATAACATCACATATTAAGGTCATTCTACAATACGTGTCGTAAGTTGTAAGCCGTAAGAATTGGCGAATCACAGTCGATTATTACAAAAATAATCGGTTATAATTGGTCAGTTCTTACGGCTTACAACTTACGACATGTATTGTAGAATAACCTTTAGGTAAAGCTCAATATTTGTTTATATTGTTCTCCTTTGAATATAAAATTTTCTGTTTATCCACTTAATTTTGTCCAAGGTCTAAGTGCTAACCATATGAAAAAATATATGTAAACAGTTATAGAAACACCGTTTTTACAAATATATATACTAAATTAATGTTCTTTCATGTCGACAAGAATATTTTACGTTCAAAATTTAAAATTTATTTACAACATTGGAATGAAACAGAGGTTCGCCAAAATTTATGCAGTGTCTACTTAATTTTGTCCACGACTGTATATGTCTGCTATTATTAGGTTATTGCAGATGAAATGGTCGTTTTTCAAAATTCAAATTTCCCGGCCGAGTAGTTCAGCTCTTTTCATGCAGCTGTCGTTGCATGCGTGATATTTGAAAAGTATATGCCCCACATGTAAATTCGCACGCATAACTTTACTTTTATCACATTGTTTATATCGTTGAAAATCGCTGTCTCTTCGACATGGGAAGTAAGGAAATGCGGATAATATTCTTGTACGAATACAAACTTAGTCATAGTGCGGCCGAGGCAACGCGAAACATAAACACTGCTTTTGGGGAAGGTTCTGTAAGTGATCGAACCATTAGACGTTGGCTTGAAAAGTTTCGGTCTCATAATGGTGATACAAATCTCGACAATTTGCCTCGCGGCCATGCACCATCAGTGATTGATGACAATGTTTTGAAAGACATGGTTGAAGCAGACTCGCGTTTATCAGTTCGAGATATTGCACATAGCATCAACGTTCACTATTCCACTGTTTTCCGACACCTAAAGGCCATGGGGAAAATGAAAAAGCTTGACAAATGGGTACCACATGACTGAGAGGGAACTGACTGAGAGAGACAAGCTTCGCCGTATGGAAATCAGCTCATCTTTGCTTTCCCGACACAATAATGAAGGAATATTGAAACGAATAGTAATGTGTGATGAAAAGTGGGTTCTTTATGACAATCGTCAATGTTCTGCTTAGTGGTTAGATGCTGATCAAGCTCCGAAACACATGCCGAAACCGAGCCTTCATCCACGTAAGGTTATGGTATCTGTATGGTGGTCTGCCAAGGGTATTGTGTATTTTTCGTTTTCGAAAAAAGGTGAAACTATAAATGCTGACAAATATTGCCAAGAAATTGACATTGTGATGGAAAAACTGCGTATTGAACAGCCGGCGTTATTAAATAGATGCGATATGTTATTGCTCCATGATAATGTTAGACCGCATATTGCAAAAAAAAACTGTAAAAACATTAACAGAATACAAATGCGAAGTTCTCCCTCACCCTCCTTATTCTCCTAACTTTTCTCCAACTGATTACCATTTGTTTAAGCATCTGGATAACTTTTTAAGTGGAAAGGTATTCCAAACAGAAAGCGACGTGAAAAATGCGTTCAACGAATTTCTTGCATCTCGCTCTTCTAATTCCTACGTGAAAGGCGATTGATGCGCTTGTATGTTATACGTTGGGGGAAGTGTATTGAGGTGGAGGGAGACTATTTCGATTGACGAGATGTATATAAAGTATGTCGGATAAAAATTTAAATTAAAAATTAAAAAATGGCCATTTCATCTGCAACAACCTAATATTAGGTATACAAATGAATAATCCAAATTATTTTAAGCAGTTATGAAATCAATTTTAAATTGAATAGATTTTCCCGCTTTTTTGTGATTATGCAATGTTGACATGTAGCTATTAAAAAGAACATATAGTTTGGCGAAAGGCCCAACATAACTTTCAAAAGTATTCAGTTCAGTACAGTCGAAAATGGCAACAAATAAGGTGCATATCCGACACTGCATTCTTTACGAATTCCAACAAGGAAAAAATGCTGCAAGAGCGTGCGAATCGATTTGTTCCTTCCTCGACGAAGGTGTTGTATCGTACGATGTGTGCGCATTTTAGTTTAAGCGGTTTAAAAGCGGTAATTTCAGTCTAATCGACAAACAACGCCCTGGAGGCCCTCCGAAGTGCGATAATGATGATTTGGAACAACTGCTCGCTGAGAATTCGGCACAAACACAAAAAGAGCTTACAGAACAGTTGGGAGTAACGCAGCAAACGATTTTCAAACACCTACATGAAATGGGAAAGATCCAGAAAGAAGGAAAATGGGTGCCTAACCGCATGAAGTCACTGAAACCAACAAAAATCAACGAGTGGCAGCGTGTCTTTCTTTTCTCAATAAGCAGCGTCGAAAGTCCTTCTTGTGGAAAATCGTTACGGGCGATGAGAATTGGATACTTTATGATAATCCGAAACGCAGAAAGTCATGGGTAAATCCCGGCGAATCATCAAAATCGGTCGCGAAACGCTTCGGAAAGAGGGTTCTTCTCTGTATTTGGTGGGATATCAAGGGCATGCTTTATTATGAGTTGTTGGAACCGGGTGAAACAGTTACTGCGGACTGCTACCAACATCAATTAATCTGCTTGAGTCAAGAATTGGCCACGAAAACGCCCGTATACTGGCAAAGGAGAACGTCCAGTGTAATTGTTGCATGACAACGCCAGGCCACACATTGCTTCCAATACAAAAGACACCATAATGAGTCTTGGCTGGGACATCTTGCAGCACCCGGCGTATTCACCAGACATTGCTTCATCCGATTATCACTTGTTCCGGTCGATGCAACACGCCTTGTCCGATATGCACTTCTAATCAGTGAATGAGATCCGAAAATGGCTTGATGACTTTATCGTGTCCAAAGACGTAACATTTTTCCAAGATGGAATTCATCAGCTGCCTGAAAGATGGCTTAAAGTTATAGAAAGCAACGGCGAATACTTTGATTGAACAATTTAATTTATTTTCTTTTAAAATAAACCTTGAATGTAGCTGAAAAAATTGGATTATTTATTTGTACACCTAATATTGTACACCTAATAATGAAAAATATATTCGTCTTATTACAGAACAATGTATTATCCTTGAAATATTTTATTCATACTCCAATACGATGTATAATGTTTAAAGTAGCAAGTGACATTAAATGACGTCTCAATGATGTTTCTAACGTCCATAAAGCATAGTAAAAACGTCATTTAATATCACCTTGCGATGTGGGACGAAATATATTGCAATATAATATTACTGTAATACCCTAATGTTATATATAAACATAATATATCAATAATATTTTTGTAATATTATATTATGATATTGTATTTTAATATTACTGGTATATTGCAATCCAACTATGATATTTCTGTAATATCAGGTTATCTAAAAGGTAGTGAGCCTTTTGCGCACGAGATAGCGTTAGTATCCTATATCTCAGGGTATATGAGTCATAACAGGTCAGGCCTAACGTTATTTGACAGCTGACAGTTGAAGCTAGTAGACGTACAGTCTGTAAAGTAAGAGCGTGTACGGCATAAATGGCAGTTGGCTTCAAATATATGTCGTCCTAGTTTTTTGTGAGCCGATAGATGAAATCTTTGTCATGAATGTTTTGTCACAAAAGATTCAGTTGACGTCGAATTCTAACCTGAGAAACACGTTAACCGCCATGAATGCCGCATACGCATCGCGCTACGAGGCTGTGTTCCTTTGTTCCCACCCCAAAGGACCAAAAATGTCATATGCAGTGGCTGCTAAATACATGGAAAAGTCAAAATCGTTCGTCACTAAGTAGGTTCAGCAATATAAGAGGATAAAAAATGTCGATGACTTGCCAGAACGTGGCTCGATAGGCAAAGTGACGCCGAATATGGAAAAAAATTGTGAATTTGTTTAAGCGGAATCCGACCTTAGCATTGTGACAAGGAGCAGCAAAATTAAAACAGAAGGGCATAAAAGTATCACATATAACTATTCGAACCCATCTCCTTGCGCATAACCTCAAATATCGAAGCACAATGAAGAAACCATTGTTAGGCGAAAAACATGTGACGAAAAGACTCGCTTGGATAAAGGAGAATTTGGACCGAGGTTGGAGCAACGTGATCTTTACGGACGAAGCTTCTGTTTGGGGATATACTACCATCCGACATTACTGGTCAACCTTGACCAATAGATTAATACAACGGACTGTTAAACACCCTGTAAAAATTCATCTTTGGGGCTGCTTTTCGAAACAGGGTTTTGGAGCATTATATCTGTTTACATACAATTTAAATGCTCCGAAAATGCTTAAAATTTATGAGAATTTTTGTTGCCGACTGCTGAACGATGCTTCATAAAAAAAACGAGGACTGGATCTTACAGAAAGACAACGATCCAAAACACCGGAGCAAGCTTTGCACCGAGTGGAAAGAGCAGTCTGGCATCGTCACACTTGATTGGCCATCGCAGTCGCCAGATGCAAATCCCATTGAAAATGTGTGGGTATATCTCAAGCACAAGCTTCGAGGAAAAAGAGTGTGCACTTTGAAGCAGTTGACACGACAAATTCGTCTCATTTGGAGGTCTTTACCGAACGAATACGCAGTCAACTTAGTGGAAAGTATGTCTCGGAGATGCCAGGCAATTATCAATGCCGATGGTGACTGGACTCATTATTAATGGTATAGCATTTTTCTTCTCATGGAGTACAACAAATCCATGTACTTAAAAATCATTAAAAATAAATTTTTCTACACATTAACCCGTATACACTCTTACTTTACAGACTGTACAAAAAGTACGAGGTACATCCAGAAAGTAAGAATATAATAATTGTTTATCACAATTGTTTGTTTGTCGAAAAATGAATATATTTTATTGAAATTTACATGGTATGTGTCAAAATATGTTATTATTTCTCCACATAATCGCTTTTGAGGTCAATGCACTTTTGAAGCCTAGGCACCAGCTTTTGTATACTCTCGTCATATACCGTTCATTCCACCTCTTGAAGCCACTTTGTCACAGTCTGTATGACCTCCTCATCGTTCGAAAAGCGCTGTCCACCCAAGAACTTCAATTTATTGAAAAGATGGTAATCCGAGGGTGCCAGGTCAGGGGAGTAGGGTGAGTGAGTCACAATGTCCCATCCAAACGACACGAGCAGGTTTTGAGTGAGTCGGGCGGTATGCGGTCTGGCGTTGTCCTGAAGGAAGGACATACCATGAGTCAGCATTCCCTTCCTTTTGTCTTTGATTTTTTTTCTCAACTTCTTTAGAATCTCACAATATGCAGCAGCATTGATGGTGGTTCCTTTGGGCATGAAATTGATCAACAAGAGCCCTTTCCGGTCCCAAAACACGGACGCCATGATTTTCCTCTCTGAAGATTGAACTTTGAATTTTTTGGAGGATGGAGAATGGGTATGGCGCCACTGCAGAGACTGTCTTTTTGACTCAGGAGTAAGTTTCCACGAGCTGGCGATGGATACTGGCCGCCGATTCGTTACGCAAAGTGAGGAACCGAATGACTGAACGAATCTCACACCTGCTGTAGGTGGAGCGAACGGAGGACGCACTGGTTGACGTATTAGGCTGCTGCGACGACATTTCGTAACTGACTGAGGCGCTCGATGGCTTATTTTGACCGTTATGAACCCCTCTACACGTCACGGGTGCCAACTTTGCAACAAAAAAATCCCTACGTCTTACACAGCCCTTGTATTCTTACTTTCTGGATATACCTCGTATTAGAATTCTTATAATCAGACGTAAGGTATTACACCGTGAAGATGAATGAACTTTCCGCAAAACTGCGTTACATTTTACAATTTTATTTCGATAAAGGCGCAAAACGGCCATGCTGCGCAGGCCCGTGAAGAAATTTGTGCTGTTTATGGGCAAGATACGTTATCAAAAGCAACAGCCAAAAGATGGTTCAGTCGCTTTCATTCTGAAAATTTCGATATCCAAGATGCTCCTCGCAGTAAGCGACCAATCACAGAAAAAGTGGATGATATTCTGGCAAAAGTCGAGCAAGTCCGGCATGTAAGTCATGACATCGCCAATGACCTAAACATCCATCACCAAACAGTATTAAACCATTTGGAGAAAGCTGGCTACAAAAGAAGCTCGAGTGCCACATGATCTGATTCAAAAAAATTTACTCGATCGAATTTCTATCTGCGAATCTCTACTGAAACGTAACGAAATCGAGCCATTTCTGAAGCGGTTGATCACGAGTGATGAAAAGTGGATAACCTACATCAACAATGTGCGAAAAAGATTGTGGTTGAAGTGAGGAGAAGCTCCACAGTCTGTGGCAAAGCCCACACTGACGCCCAGGAAGATTGTGCTGTTTGTTTTGGTGGATTGGAAGGGCATCGTGCATCACGAGCTGCTGCCGCCAGACAGAACGATAGACTCGGACTTGTACTGTCGATAATTAGCGCAATTGCACCTAGCAATTTAAAAGAAACGGCCGGAACTGATCAACAGAAAGGGTGTCGTATACCACGCTGACAACGCCAGACCGCATACATCTTTAACAACTCGTCAGAAATTGAGAGAACTTAGCTGGGAGGTTTTAATGCATCCACCGTAAAGCCCGGACCTGGCACCGTCAGACTATCATTTGTTTCGGTCTCTGCAGAACTCCTTGAATGGTGTTAAGTTAGTTTCAAAAGAGGCCTGAAAACCACGTGTCACATTTTTGATCAGAAACCACAGAAGTTCTATAGCGACGGGATTATGGTGTTGCCGGAAAAATGGCAGAAGGTCATCGAACAAAATGGTGCATATGTGGTTTCATAATGTTATTTTCAAATAACAATAAATGCATTGTCAATCTTGACCTCTAAAGGCTCAATACTTTTTAGACAACCTAATATTACATGCTATATGGGAAATAAGTTTTTTTGCAGTAATTGTTCTGCTAGTTATCGGTGCTGTTAGAAAGAGTAATGTATCGATCCTTCATTAGTAATTATGAAAACTAAACAAATTCCTGTGCAAATTCGAAGTTTGATAGTTAAGAATAGGCAGAAGAGATTCTCCATTAAAAAAAATCGATCGAAAATATAAGTGAAGTTACGGTCAGGAAGATCTGGAAAAATAATTCTGGAGCTCGGCATAGTAGTGAATAAGACTGGTCGCAGACGGAAGAGAAAAACAAATTCAGTCGAAGATCGCAGGATCATTCGGGAAACAAAAAGATTCTATTGTTACCAGTTGTATAATCCGGGAAAACGTCCAATTAAACATTTCCGAACAAACTGTATGCAGGAGACTCGGGAAAACTGGGCTAAGGATCAGTTTTGCACTGCGTCGCCCTTTGATCCGAAAGGCCATAAGATTAAACATTCGGAATTTACTAAGAAATATATCGATAAACCAGTAAACCTCTGGAAGAAGATAATTTGAAGTGACAAAAGTAAATTTAACCTCTTCAGTCATTAACAATGATCGGGGATTTAGTTAAAGTTGGCGAAAAACTTTTGGATAAAAATATCCAAACGACGATCAAACACGGAAAAAACAATATTATGGTGTGGGGGTGTTTTGTATGGTCAGGTTTGAAAAATGTAGTCAAAATCAATGATATTATGATAGCAGAAGTATACATTGCAATTCGCAACGAAAATTTAGAGGAGTCTCTATTAAAGATTGGTCTTAAAGATGACTTTATTTTTCAACAAGATAATGATCCAAAACATACCGTTCGTAAAGAGCTTGGTCTTATTATCTTTTCCCGTAGTTCGAGGATCAAACTGTTGGATTGGCCAGCAAAATCGCGAGATTTAAATCCAATTGAAAACTTATGGTTCATTTTGGATCAAAAAGTTAATAAGTTCGACGTAACGAATAAGGTCAAGTTATTCGAAGCCTTGTAAGAAACGTAGGGGAATATCGAGCAGTAGCACATTCGAATTCTGGTCGAGAATATGTCTCGACATTTATAAACGGCCATATAAGTGAAAGGCGGTCATACGAAATAGTAATTTTAAATTTTATCTTTAATTTGCTCTTTGTTATTACGCGTATTTTATTTCCAAATAAACGTGATAATAAATGATAATGTGATAATAACAGAATAATGAGTTGACTATTGAAGGATTTTTAATGTTTTTAGAAATTTTTTACTCAAAACTAAAAAGTAGACTAAGAAACATTTTTTCTCCGAATATATCATCATACTATTTCTCAAGACTGCCGAGTTACTTACATAAATGTGAAAATGTTCGAGGTACGTACTTTATTTTGTCTATACATGTATTTTATTTTATAAACAAAATAATTATTTTTATTTTTATTATCCCAGAAATGTGATTGTGTTTAATCTTTATCATCATTGATGAAAATAATAACACTGTTACAAATTATCCTATTAATAAAAATAATTTATAATGGTGACGGCATTACAAATATCACGTTATTTCTCAACTCTATTTTAAAATTTTTGTTATAGAAAATATATGTTTTGCAATCCAGAAGAATATAACTTCGTGCTCCTTAAATTTCTTGGAGTGAAATTCCATTCAAAAGATAGAATAATAGCTGAATTATTCAAATGATTCTTTATTCATGTTGAATGAATTCTGTGAACGGCTTGACTCTAAATTAAGTCAAGTGAATATTTTCATTCATAAATAAATGGAAGAAATAAATGAAATGATTTTAGCATAGTTCATCGTCACAGGAATATATTCATTCTCATTGAAGGAAACCCGATAAATATCTGCTCATATAATAAATATTAAAATTTATTTTAAACTTGAATGAAACATTCACTTTTAGAATTTCAAATAGCAGTATTTTCATTGTCGTCTCGAGTGGCTTTTCATTCATTTCAAGTGATATTTCATTTTAAAAAATTTAGAAATGTTTACATTTGTTTGGAGTGTAATCTTATTCTTGTCTCGAGTGAGATTCTAAGAAATTTAGAGGCGTGAAATTCGACTTTATTAATATTTGAATCATTATTACTGTTTGAATATTTGACACGTTGCTTACGTGAATATTTGAATTTGTTACGTAAGGCTTTTATATTGTAGAGAAATGCACAAAATTATACTGTTGCTTTATCCGTAGAATTAGTTAAATTCAAAAATTACATGAATCTGATCAAGACCGGTATTGTCGCGAGGAGATTGATATTATACGTGTTTGATTTCTACTCTGTATTCTTTTTTACTTATAAAGCAAGCACATATCTTCCTATATGAGCATATACCTCTGCTTAATCTTCAATCGCGCGAGTTAATGTCGATTACGATGCCGGAAGACCGCTGTGCTCTGCGCGACCGCTACTTTGTAATAATCCATTCCCATGTATTTATCCGCATGCTACTATATATCACTGAGCCTTCATCAATGATTGCGCGCTAAATGCAACGATGCAATCGAATCGAGTGCGATGCGAGGATGCGAGTGTATTAAGCGGCTGATCGGACGAGCGAGCGGTGCGGATCGAGGCGAGTGGACTGCACGCAAGCGACTCTGCGGGATAGTCTCGGTATGCACAGTTGGTATCGCAGGATCATTCTGTATGGGATTAAAAAAATGTTTCCGTGCCAGCAACTCTTTGCCGGAAGAATAGATTATCTGTCTTGTTATCCTTCTTTCGTGCACGCTCGCGTTCTATCGTTCCTTTTTGCGTCTAGTGCACGCACGAACAAACGTACGCACATATGTATGTGCATGTTGTGGAAAGAAACTTTTGCAGAAACATTTAAGTAAGGAAAAATTGGAATTCTCGAAGGGGAGCGCGGCATACAGAGAGAGAAGCTCGAGATCTTGCACAGCGCGTACTCGAATTCTTCGTGTTTGGCTCAAGTATAGTTCGTGCGTGCGTTCCTCGTTAAGGATATTTTGTGATTTTTACGTTCTCAGAAGTACAATCAGTTCATTTCGAAATGCTACAAGGGGAAAGTTTATATTAAATGATATACCATATTATATCGCGCGCTCACGCAATTGGGATATATTTATACTGAAATACGATCTTATACAAGGTGTTTCGTATATTTTGACTGTTTGAAATGTTTCTGTTGTGTTTGATAGTACGAAAAAAATGCTTAAACAGAAAAAGTTGCCGCATTCAAGACGATAAATATAATGGGAATGTTTTCGTTTTCAAGTTCAATTTTATTGGAAGTCCTGAGATCAAAATCAGTTTTCAAAATGAAATCTTACAATTTTGTTTAAACAATCTTATAACCAGCGTCGAATGGATTTTAGTAATTTATAACAATATAATCTATGGATGATACTTAACATGAAAAGTATATAAGTTCAAGGAAAACGGAAAAATAAAAAAATTATACTTTACAACACATACTTATTTAAAAAATAAAGTTTTCGGCAGTGTTTTTATAACACCGTAAAATATATGAAAATGAATTATACAAGCATATAATTTCATCATAAAAATAATGGAGAATGTAAAAAGGCTTTTGTTTCCACTTATAAAAGTTTATTTTTTGTATTCCAAAATTTAGGCCGATGGGCATCGTTTTGAACATCTTGGACATATAGGAGT
>NW_020229871.1:0-87500 GCF_003227715.2 Harpegnathos saltator | reverse complement strand
CGATTCGACCACGACCGTTTTCGCTTGACGTTGTCGTAAGTGATCCACTTTTCATCACCAGTGACCAACCATTTCAGAAATGGGTCGATTTTGTTGCGATTCAGCAGCGATTCGCAGATGGAAATTCGGTCCATGAGGTTTTTTTTCGTTAACTCTTGTGGCACCCATACATCGAGCTTCTTTTTGTATCCAGCCTTATTCAAATGATTCCAAACGGTTTTTTGTGCAATCTTTAGCTCTTGGGCAATCGAAACAGTGCTTACATGACGGTCGGACTCGACAATGTCCATGATTTTATCGATATTTTCGACAATTGGCCTTCCAGTGCGTGGTGCATCTTTGACATCGAAATTACCGGAACAGAATCGACGAAACCAAAATTGCGCGTGATTGGCTGTTACAGTATCAGGACCATAAACACTATTCACATTTTCAGCCGCCTGGCTTGCGTTTTCGCCTTTATCGAAGAAAAACTGTAAAATATAGCGTATTTTCTCTTTGCTAGTGTCCATCTTTGACGCGCGCTCAAACAAAACTGAGTCAACTAATCACAAAACTGTCAGAAAAGTTTTTTTAGTACGAAATCTCATCTTTCTAACGCTATCTAGTGGAACCCGATCGGACTTATACAACGCGAGATACAGATAACTAAAGCCATCTATTGGAAAAATAATGGATTTCTTTTTACTACACCTAATATCATCTGTATTAATTTAAGCTAATGGTGCCAGTCCGATTGTTGCTTAACTTAGTCTTACAAAATCCACTTAAAAGATCCTGTTGCGATTTACTTCTGGATCTATTTTGAAATGCAAAATTGTTGAGGTAAGGAGCAGGAGCGGAGGATATCGCGTTTCATTAATGATACATTCATACTTTGCATGTTAGCCTTTTATTTTTACTTTGAAAAACAAGAAATTATCCTTTGCACATTACAGCAATTTCTTCGCCATATTCATAAGGTTGTAAGCTGCGATAAACGTGTCTATCATGATACACATTTTCTTAGGTAAAATGCCGCTTTTTCTTATCATAGTCAGGGATGGTATTACTACTTTGGGCATCATTACGTTCATTCCAAAGTCTACGGCTGTCTTCATCACTTTGCGAAGTGCCACACGATTTGCTTCACCCATCGTGTTTAAGCAAGTGCAGAACGCACCCTTGATTGTTTTTATTGTTTTTGTTGGATTCATGATTGATATGAGGTTCTTCATGGAGAAATCCTCTGTCTTGGAACAAACACCATTTCCACTTAGTGCATCGTTCATAAACTTGCATAAATTTAACATAGGTTTAATGCCGACTCCTAAGGTTTTCAGGAATATTTTCGACATCAAGTTCGTGCTAGATAACATATCAATAACCGGTAATGAACCTCTTTTGTGTCTTAAAAGGGATTTTTCCAAGGATACATATTGATGGTCCAATGCGTCCTCTGTATCCGAATCTGTAAATAATGTTTTAAAAAAGCAAAAGATATTTGAATAAAAACTGGATCGCAAATACGAATCGCGATATAAATATCATTGGTATTAATTTTCTATAAACATAATTATTTTCATATTTATTCATTTTCTCGCGTAAGATTTACACACGTACAAATATATAATTATAATTACATTGATACATACGCGTAACAGGATTCATTGAAATAATCATTGCTTTTTTTTTTAAATGTATGCGACGATTTTACTTATTTCTTTTTGTGAACGCGCATATGAGTGTGGCGAATAATTTTTAGAAGAAATTTATTAAGACTTACCTATCTCATCTTTCTTCGAGTTAACGTCTTCATCAGCATGGATCATGCAGATCCAATATATCAGGACCAAAGAGAAGATGACAAATGGCAGCTTCATTTTGCTGGTTGCTATTTTCTTTCTGAGGCTATTGAAATTCTCTGTTACGTTTTTGCCTCGCCTCTTCCTTCGACACGATTTTTTCTGATTAGCCACTTCGCTACCGAGTTGTACCCCTTTTTATTATTCCCTCTTGGTCAATGCTTCCACGAGAATAATTAGCCCTATGCAATTTTTTGACAGCTTAATATATCAGCTGGCGTAAATTGCTACCGGATTTGCGATAAAAATGGTAAATAACGTCCGAAGTGGACATTTGTTCGATAAATTAATATCTTACGTCAAATTAATATCTTACTTGCTAATGACGAGCAGCTCTCGATGTTCCCTTTCCCTTCCCAGCGATTCGGCGGTTCATTTCTTTCTATATCCTTATATTTTCAATAAATCTTGCGCATTCTTTCTATAGTAAATAAATAATCGCAACCATTTACAATTTTATTGTAAATAAATAATAAAAATATATTTCCGACTCGCGCGCTTTTTATACGCGAAGCCAGCTATCGAAGGCGATATTAGGCGAACTAATAATACCGTCCACAAACGCGACTTTTCACGGATACGCATTGTCACATGTACTATCGTGCATATCATAATACTCATATTCGCCGTCGCTAATTTTGCATGTTGTCTATGTATGTTCACGGCCAATTCGTGGCCTTCCAATTTGCGTCACCGTTATCGCGAATTTTTCACGCAATAGTTGAGTTTCTCCGAGTTTCCTTTTCCCTGTCTTCACAGCAAAAGAAATAACGCACGGAATGTTTAATAAAGGTGAGCTCGTAAATTTGACACAAGATCCGATCTATTGAACGATAAAAAAAACATGCATTTGCATCTGCATTTGTCGCTCAAATTCACGTTTCGAGAACGTACATTGATTTGTTTTTTCACTACGTATATTTTCACTACGAGTTTTCTTTACAGACACGCGCTAGGACAGACGCAAGTAATTAGTAATAGAGAAAATCTTGGATACACCTCGGTCTAATAAATTCGGAAAATTGCCATTATATTATCAGAATTGATTGGAAGTGCGAATGTCATAATTTTCCTGTCGAATTAATGTTATTTTTTTTCGTATTTCAGAAGAAGCGACGTGGAAACGTCGTTTAATAATTTCTTAAAATAAGCAAAACGCGATGATTCACCTATAAAGCTATAAAACCATCGTTACTTTCGCATTCTTTCATCGATGTTCTAATCGTTATTCGATGGATACAATTATTGTGCATAATGCAATTTACATTTGAGCTAAGTCCAAATAATGAACGATCTCGATTAGATTTTCAGAAAATCGATCTTTTTCCTTCGAAAATTGAATTTTAAATCGATTTGTTACTGTTCAATTTTTCTACAAATCGATTCTTTCGAATGCTGATCTCATAATCAATGTGAGTCCTTCATTAAACAAAACAATATTGATGAATAAGCATATCAATAGATCAAAAATTGATTATCTATTGAAAAGTAGCGACAAAAATCGAAAAGGATCGATAAAAAAATAATCTTTTGTAGGAAAAAATCGACTTTTTGAAAATCAAATCCAGTATACGTATATCGCATATTGTTATATATAGCAATTGTATCCTTAAAATAATACTACATGAAGAATAGCAACATACACAATATTCAAAGTACACATAGAGAAACAACAGTCTTTTATAATTAAAGCGCGTCTGACTAGCTTTTGCTTTGCAGGTAAGAAAAGTTGAATATTTAATAAAACGTTTAATATTTAATAAAAATTATTTGAAAATTTATTTCGCGTTTTTAACGTAACGATGTAGATTTCTTTATTTAATTATATAGACAATAAAACTTTGGTGTTATTTTCTTTATTTTTTGTTTAAAGAAAGTTTATAAGAAGAAGTTATGTATTGTGGTACGCAACAAACTTGTTTAAAAGTCATAATTTAAACTTTATAAATAAATTAAGTACGTTATTAAATTTATTAAATATTTAAAAAGCTTATTATGTTAATTTCCTTTGATACTTTATATTTTAATTATCACATAATAAATTACATATTAAATATTCGTATAATTATACATACATGATTATTGTTTGCATTTTTTATCTCGGACAAAACAAGATAATATATCGTTCTCTTTATTTCTTTAAGTGAGGCAAAACATGTTTCCTGACAAGCGACGAGAAAGAGTCGCATTTTTTGGAAAGAAACCGTTGCAACTCAACACAAACACTCATCTTTTTTATGATTCTCGCAGCGAATTCGGAAAGAGCGATCTCGAAAACCCCTATTAATGTACTTTGGATTAAAGTTTTCAAGCATTTTCATAAAAATTCATAACATTGAAATCAACGCGAAATTTCTCCCCCAGCCGACATTAATGGGTTAATTTGTAACCAAAATAAAAATGGCTCGAGTGATGCCCGAATGTACAATCGTGCTTGATCGCAGAGAAAATCATCGTGGAAGTCCGTCGAGATCGGCGATATAGTACCGCTGCTACTTCTTATGATCGCCGCTTTGTTCGTCAGCTGCGTTGTCCAAATCGTAGAACGCATCATCTACAAGAGTTTCTTCAAGTAGAGGCGATTGGGAATTAATAAACACGATGGCACAGCTGAATGTGTGAACAGTCAATGCTGCTTGTTCGTTACATTCTTGTTTAATATAATTCTACCGATCTTTCAGTCGTTTAATCTTGTTTTAAAATTGTACATTATTGTTTCGTACACTATTGTAGCCCATTCCACGATATAGATCCCGATATAAATAGCACAAATACATTATACCACATTTCAAATATACTTGATCCCGATTACCGTGTTTGTAAACAGTATCACGGCACTGCGTAGTGTATCAGGAGATTTACCGTGCTATCGTGCTCTCCGAGCAACTGCCGATTCTCGGCAGTTGACTCGGAGAGCACGGTAGCACGGTAACTCGGAGACTGACTAAAGGAACAAAGGTAACTTGTGTTACATCTCGTACATTTCTCATATATATCGCCGAAACTTTAATTTATCTTCGTTGGATTTATAGTTCTTATCGTCACCAAGTTAATAATTAATAGTACACTTTTACATATATACTATTTAAATAACATTGCACATATTAATTAATTGATTGTGAATCATCCTATGGGCGCAATTTGCAATTGTAGAGCCATGTCGAAGAATTTTTGCTGGACGGAATGTCACAAAAGAACAATCTCGAAGCCTAATTCGACCGAGGAGAAGGAAAATATAAATCCGAGTCAAAATGCCAAGTTCGTTGAAGGTAAGAGCGATATAGAAAAGAAGAGAGGACTATCAGCGGATGCGGAAAATCGGAGAGACGATGTCACGTGTACGACGTCGATGCTGCAAAAGCTTACCATCCCGGGCAAAGGTCAATTCAAAATTTATCGCGACGAGGACGAGAGATCGCGCCCGCTCGTGCGGAAAAGCGCGTGCAGGAAAGAAATGAGAAGAAGGATTAAGAGAAGAGACTCAGAGGAATCAGCAGTTTGTACGGCGCTTGAAAGAGAGGAGCATACTCGTTTCTTAACACCTACTGCTTCGTACAGGTGAGACGGACGGTTTTCGATAAATCTGGCCAAAAACTGAAAAGAAATTAAATAAAAGTGTGTTACTCTTTGGAGCAGGACACGTTCTTTGAGCAACAACCGAAATAGAGTTTCTTTACGTGAAAACAACAAGTTGCACGGATCTGTAGATCAGAGGTAATTCTATGTTCATACATGTGCACGATATCAAATATTATCATTAGTAATACGTCGCCTATAGAGTTTCCAATCCCGGATACAATTTAGGACCCCGGGATCTCGGGATCCCGGGACTAGTCCCGGGATTATATATATGTAAAGAAAGAAACAAGGAATATTTACAAATAATAGAATTATTTTATTTATAGAACGTTCATCATAGACTTTTATGAACATTATGACAAAGAAAAAGTAAAATTTCAGTAAAAATGATAGCAACTTACATTAATGATTGCACAAAAACCGTTACAATTAAAAATTAAAGCTTTTGTAATAAAAATAAAAAGAATTATTTCTTCTTTTTCACATTGAAAAAGCGACTTTAAAAATAATGAAACATAAATTTTGTTAAAAAATATCAGTTTATCCGCGAAATTTGAAATAGAAAACTCCCTTAATATTGAAAACAAATAAAAATAATACATGGAATTAAGTTTAAAATATAAATACTCACTTCTCTAGCAAATGCTCTGAAACATCAGTAACAAGTAATAATTATTAAAGTAAAATTTTTGTAAAACGTAAGTATTATATAGACACTGAGCATTAAATTTTGAAATCCCGAAATCCCGGGTTTTGTGATGTTGAATCCCGAGTATTTTCGGGAACAAAAATTTGGCCGGGATCCCGGGATTGGAAACTCCAATCGCATATTATATACTTGCGGAAAAATTAAATTCAAAACTTATTAATTATTTTCGATATTTATCATAATCGGTCGCTTAAACATCAATTTTTTCCCGATATGTCATCTAACTTTGCTGTAGGAGAAATGATACAGTCTGTATCTATGCGAGACGACTTTTAATCACATGCCGATACTTTATAAACCAAGTTTAACATTTCTTGAAACGTTCTCTGAAAAGTTTTCTAAAACGAAAGAAAACAAGAAAAGAGATATAGTGATACTTTGGGCTTTCACGCAGAGGGACGTAGAGAAATGTTTGATTTGTTCTTCGGGTCCCGAAAACTGAATTCCGGATTGTCCCTCTCTCTAGAAAAAGAACATTTTTCTATCTAGAAGAGAACTTCTATCTAAAATCAAACAAAAGCTGTTATATATTAATCGATCATTAATCGATCGTCTTTAGATGCTGTTCCGAGAAGAGAAAGTCCTCATGCGCACAGAGAAACCAGCATCTCTCCAACGATGTGAAGAAACGGACGTTATGCAGTATCCAAACGTGGACAGACAAGATGAGAAAATCGCGCAGTTAGTGTTTTACGAGTTTAATAGACGCTAAAACCCGTCGAGAACTCCTTCTTCACACGCTTATCTTTTTAGTCGATGTCGTGCCCAAGAGCTCTTCGACTACATATACCGTTGCGGTGAGAGCGGATGAAGCGCGTGCCAAATGTAAACCGAAAAACTACATTGACTTTGGCCCCAAAAGCTCGCGTTGTGAATTCAACTCAACGCGAGGCGGTGAGTTTACCAACGAAAAATCAAACAATTTGAAGACTGATACGAACGATTACGTCAATAACAAGAAGGATGACATTTTACAAAACATCACTGAGAATACAGCGGTGTCGTATACCTCGAACGAATTCGTTATGATTCCGCAAACCGCGGCATTTTCGGGTGCGCAAGCTGGCACTGATGCGAGGTAAATTATAATGTAATTAAAGATAATTATAATTAAAGACAATTTGTATGGAAACAAGCGGAAAGTAGGAGTTCTGTCGTCAGCGTTATCAGTCGCGGATTTAATTAATTAATTAATTTATATTCCAAGTATAACAATAATATTGCATTGATATTATAATTTTTTATTTGAACTTGTGAACATTTATAATTGTGTTATGTTGCTTTGTTAAAAGGAAAATTATAACATTGATTTTGGTTCGGAATTATTTCAAACTAAAAGTCACGAGGACATATTGAGTTAATTAAAAGATTCGATTAATATTTTCGATAATTGACGGTAAATGTACGTACGGACGGTAAAATTACAAGTAACAATCCGTCAATAATGTTCCGCTAACACATCAGCAGAAGATGGCGAAAGATTGTCGTCTCTTGATAGATAATTTGTCTTGGATTGAATGTAATAAAGTCAAATTTGACTGAATAATCAAGCCGAATTTTTTGGCTGACTAATTGGAATATACTTTGCTTAATTTGCAAACGTGTTTTTAGCATGTGCGTTTGTGATGACAATCAACAATTTACGGGAGAAATAAATTTTAACTATGCAACATTTTCGCGTAGTCCTAGGAGACTGTTGTTGACTCCAACAAAGGTAGGACGCACAAACTTCTATTGTATAAACAGAATGATGAAATAATCTTATTCTCGATACACATAATTTAATATACTATCTCTAACGTTGGCTGGCTTAATTTAACATGTTTAAATATACAATTCTCAAATTTATAGATTTATAAATAGTTATGTACTTTTTTATACTATAAACAAACTGGAGATTACTCGATTATCCACTTGCTACGATACTTAAAGAAACGCTTGCATCTTTCGCAAAGGTACATCACGGGCAAAACGAGGCAGCAAATCAGTTTTTGATCAACGGAGAGGACATCGCTCAAATATCGTACGAGGATGATTATTTAACGTATTTGCCAAGCACGGAACGCGAAAGGGAGGAGAATGCTCCGAAGCTTTCCTCCGGCTTTCTGCGTGGAAACATAAACGCGCAACAAAGGAGAATCATCGTGGGATATTTGATACATCTTGGCGTGAGTTTAACAAAAGCACTATCGGTTGAATCCCCTTGCAGGGGAGAGACGCGACGAATAGTTGTGTGAAGTTGGCCCCCCGACCACCGAGAATTTAATTTTGACCATTGCCATTCGTTTGGTGGTCGTTTGGTAGCGTTTGGTAGTCTATTCCTAACGTTCGATAGTCAAAAGTGCAATAGTTGTCGCAAAAAATGAAAATTGTATGTGAAGTTGGCCTCCCCGGCTCGAAAATCGTTTTCCCCGGTGTCCTGGATAATTTTGACCATTACCAATCGTTTGGTGTCGTTTGATAGCGTTTGGTAGTTCATTCCCAACGTTTAGTAATCAAAACTGCAATAGTTCTCGCACAAAATTATAATGTGAAGTTGCCCCCCCCCCCAGCTCGAAAATCGGTTTCTACGGTGTCCTGGATAATTTTGACCATTACCAATCGTTTAGTGCTCGTCTGGTAACGTTTGGTAGTCCATTCCCAACGTTTGATAGTCAAAATTGTTTTCGTTATTAGTAAAAAAGTTTGCATTTGTGAAGCTGGCTTTCTAAGTTTAAAAAATGTTACGCGACGTTCCCTTGTCGCAACATTTTATGTAACTTTCATTGTGACAAATTTTTTGGTGGTCGTATTTTTACGGTTGATAATCAATTCCTGACGTTTCATCGAAAATAATAGTAATTATTAATGAAAATCGAATTTGCGAGTGTTAGGTTAGCTTGCCAAGTTTAAAAAAGCACTTCCCGCGGCATCCTTTCATAATATACATAATTTTCATTATAATCATTTGTTTAATGCGAAGTTACTAAACTATAAAGATTTGCTTATTGGCGAATTTCTGGGCAGAAGATGCATTGACAAAAAGGGGTATTGACATCACCGTGAATCCCAGTGGCGTCTATTTAGCGGCTTCAAGTGGTTTTCATTGACTATATGTGAGATGTAAAATCGAATTTAAATGTCAGTTTGATTATAAACACCAATTATCGTGGTGAGTATTAAACATAACTTATATAAAAAAAGTATTTTCTTTGAAACTAACAAACCACGATCATATAATATAATAACCATACCTACGTTAAGTGCGTTAGGATTATCTGTAACATGACGAGAGAGTGGGGATGGGTAAATCTCTATAGTTTAGTAATTATGGTTTAATGGAGGCTATTTTATGTTTATTTCATTACGAACGATAATCGAAATTGTAGTCGTAATGAAAATAGAGGTTTTAATGAGAATTACAAAAGCTGATGAAAAAAAATTATTTTTACTTATAAAACAGTTAAACGACTACCAAACGATTAGTAATGGTCAAAATTATGATATAATAGTAATGGTCAAGATGCCATGGAAACTGCTTTTCGAACCGGGGGGGCCAACTTCACATTATAATTTTATACGAGAACTATTGCAGTTTTGATTACCAAACGTTGGGAATAGACTACCAAACGCTACCAAACGACCACCAAACGATTGGTAATGGTCAAAATTATCCAGGACACCGTGGAAACCGATTTTCGAGGCGGGGGGGCCAACTTCACATATAATTTTTATTTTTTATGAGAACTATTGCGCTTTTGACTACCAAACGTTAGGAATAGACTACCAAACGCCACCAAACGACTACCAAACGAATGGCAATGGTCAAAATTAAATGCTCGGTGGTCGGGGGGCCAACTTCACACAGCTGCAACGAATTGATAGAAAATACTTTTCAACCTCGCACGTCGAGCGTCACGATTTCCACGACTGTGATCATTTCCAGACACATTGTAACTACGAGTCTTCTATCATTTACCAAGCTGTCAAACTGTTTGACACCGCTGTTGACAGAATTACGGTAAGCACGGAGCAGATACAGCTGCTGGCTATAGCGTGTCTCTGGATCATTCTCAAGAGGGATTTGGCTAATTATAAAGTACCATCGGTAATCCAATCTTCCGTCTTTGGAACAGAAGAAATATGTATACGTACACATGGCGATTCAAAGAATCGTATTGCAATCTTGATTAATTCATTTGTCGAATATTTCACGAGACCTAGCGATTCCTCGCTGTACACTTTCTTCCTCTTTCAGGCAACCAAGATGTTGAAACTGGCGAAAAACGTGTACGACAAAAGAGAGGGATGTTTGTTGATACACGAGAAGAAAATACTTTCAGCTCTCAAGTTCAACGTGCGGTTCGCCGATCCGTTTTCTTTGCTTATGTATCACATATCGAGTTTGAATCAAACGCATCGATACCTCAATCAAGATGAGGTCATGCGTGTCTACTTTTGCGGTAGCTATTTGGTACGGATGCAAAAATATATACTGCGCACGTTAGAGATGTGCAAATTCAATCGCCGAAACTTGATTCTTTAGTTAACGGCATAATTGATAACATAGTCTGCAGGAGTCAATTGCTGGATATTATTGCAAGTAATTTCAAGTCGCGGGAGAATAATTTTCGGACGCATGATAACGTACGAGAATTTCTTTTCAAACTTGCAACGTACGTGGGGATCAACTTTTTACATAAGAAAAAGATTATCCTGAACTATAATTACCATAATATTATAGAACTCCATCCTATTCTTCCCTAACTGCTTAATCTTATGAATATAATCGATTAATTTTATTGATTTATTCTCTTTTTACGCATTTTATTTTGTGTTAGATTTTCGCAATCTTTGAATAGTTCGGATTCGAACAGTAAGGATTCGAAAGTCTTGCCTGATTCGATTCGACGCGACTCGATTGCGAATAGTTCGCACATCTCTGGTATAATACGATCTTTGATATGCCAACGTATTCGCACGAATATCAGTGATCTTTTCCCTTACAGATCGACGTAAGCATGTCAGACGAAAGCTTATGCAATACCTCGGTATTCGTGCTGGCAATAACTGCTTTCGAATTGGCGCTTGATTTCGTTCTCGCATCTAATAACATGGACCAAACGTGGCGTCAACTCTTGGGAAATAAAGAGACACTTGCGATGTAAGTAACTTAGGAAATGAAACGTAACGAGAGTGTTGTTTACCGCGCGATAATTATTATTGAAGGTGGAAAAATGTATATCGGCAAATTACAATTGTTGTTATCAGGAAATACAATTTGTAACACGTGTGCGATCCTAAAGTTGTGTACACAACTATTATTATTGCGATACAGTCTGATCATTTGCAACTGTTTTTGTTCACCAACTCGAGATTCGTTCATTTTAGATGGGAAGAGGGACAGATCTCTTTTGTAAAACAAATTATGGTAAAATTGGTTCTGCAAACGGGGAATCCTTCGAAGATTGTATACAGGAAATATCAGCGCAGCAGAACCTGCAAAGTCTCCGACTTCATTGTCAAGAGTGCGGAAAAGGCCGCAGAGAATTTCAAGCACGTTATATGATGTATTTTATCGTTAATTTTTACTCAATCTGCTACTCGCCGATGCACATAACGTAACGTGCAGGTCATGGTCGTGCTCGCATTTTTATACCTCAACAAGTGTCTATCTTTAAGATATTTTATAGAAATCGGACGTAGAGTTATATAATGTAAACATGTGCTGGAAAACAAATATATATATATATATTCTTTTTTATTTTTTATTCTTTATTTGTCGTAAGCATTAAGAAACGAGAGATTTCCTCCGGGCCCTTCGTTCTTCGCGTCGGAAAGCGTGTAATCTGTATCACGGCAACGTTACACTTGCCAGCGTACAAACATAAGCGTGATTGCCGCGATGACGGCAGGTTTATTCATGCGACGTTTTTTTTACAAGTATACCCCTGCCACCGAAGTACCACTCAACATTGATTATTTCTCAGCAACAAGAGGAGTAATATCACATGTAACACAATGTACATAAAAGTGCGCGCCTCGTCTTTTAATGATTGCTGGAACCATCCTGGGCCGCCAGGCGTCCCACTTGTCCCACGTGTTGTCGATGTACATCAGTTCCTTAACGTCATCCTAAAGACAATATAATGCTTAATGAGAACTGATTATACTTCTGTATACTAGTAAATATTCAAAAAAGAGCCTACTCGATCGAAGATGGATTGACTGTATGTTTGTACCAGCAATATGTACTTTCTCATCAAGCAAACAAAAAAATTACTATATAAACATAGTGCCTAAAACGCTTAGCTTAAAAGCTATTGTCGAATTAAGATTAAAAGAATTCACTTTGATGTGCCGACAACGGCAAGCAACGGCTCGATGAGAAGGATACACAATAATTATACGTAACCAGCCCATCCTTTCTGAAACATCCTGTATAAATCCTTTATATAAAAAAATATATATTATATATTATGTCAAATTATATATTATGATTCATACATGAATTTTGTTTCTATATAATTATATAAAGTTATATGTGTCCACACAAAAGAAAGCGCTGTTGAATGACGAGAAGAAGAAATTGTTTCGTTCAATTGTATAATTAATCATTATACATTCATAATCGTATCCCCGTACACTTTAATTATCACATAATAAGTTACATATTAAATATTCGTATAATTATACATATATGATTATTGTTTGCATTTTTTTTATCTCGGACAAAACAAGATAATATATCGTTCTCTTTATTTCTTTAAGTGCGGCAAAACATGTTTCCTGACAAGCAGGAAATATTAAACCGAAGATCAATATCATCGGGGAGAGATACGAGGAACTAAGAAAGTTTTAAAAGAATTACAGAACTCCTGTTCCAGTCCAGAATGCAATGTTTAGAAGACGGTTTTAAGACTAAAGGACCCTTTATAAAGTAAATTAAAAAATATAGTTTGTTATATATAATATTGAAATTATTTTAGGTGAGAATATGACCAAAGTTGAAACTATACAGAGTGTCCCATTTTAATGTCCCACCCCAAATGATTCGTCAGTATTGAAGTTTCCAGAAAAATGATCTGAATAAAAGTTGTAGGGATTTAAGTGAGCTACCTTATGATGACCTTGATCTCTATTTTCAAAGTCATTTGAAGGTCAACTTGCGTTTTTTAAATAGGAACCCTTATTTTTTATTACACTGTTTTTTTTCTAACTAGTTAATTTGAACAACTTTTGTCTGAAACATTTTTTTGTTTGTCTAATATTTTTTGAGATATTTGAGTAAAACTTGATAACTTTTTCAATATTTAACTTACGATATCTCGCTAACCATTTGTCGGAAGAAAAAGTGGTACTGGACTTTCTTGCTTTATTTAGTCTCAAGAATATATTGTTACAATAGCGCCCTGGTTTTTGTTAATTTGATGATTTTGAAATTTCCGAAAATCAGTAAGTTAACAAAAGTCAAGGCGCTATTGTATCGTTATATTCTTGAGACTACATAAAGCAAGAAAGTCTTGTACCACTTTTTCTTCCGACAAATACGTAGTAGCGTCAGTCAGTGAGATATCGTAAATTAAATATTGAAAAAGTTATCAAGTTTTCCTCAAATATCTCAAAAAATATTAGACAAATAAAAAAATGTTTTAGACAAAAGTTGTTCAAATTAACTAGTAGAAAAAAACAGTGTAATAAAAAATAAGAGTTCCTATTTAAAAAACGCAAATTGACATTCAAATAACCTTGAATAGAATAGAGGTCAAGGTCAAAGTCAATGTCATCATAAGGTAGCTCACTTAAATCCCTACAACTTTTATTCGTTTTCCTTGAAACTTCTTCCTTGAGAATACTGAAGAGTTATTTGAGGTGGGACATTAAAATGGGACACCCTGTATATTCAGTAATATAATTATTGAATTTTTGAAGTTTGCAAAATTTATAGAAGGGGATTCACATTTGTACGAAAATGAAATTGAAGAACACGATGCGGAAATTTCGAAAATTCTTAACGAAGATGAATATATAGATGATGAATATTAATGAATATAAATACTTCGGTCAAATACGTTTTCAGATCGGGAACCAATTATCTAGGTGTAAAGTTATGGTGATTATCTCATAAGATCAATTTATATCAGCATAAAATTTAGAGTTTATTTAGATTTATATAAAAATAATCGAAACTTTGCGTTTGGCTAAACTGCAAAATTGTATCCAAATAAGTATTTTCGCCTAAAGCGTGTTCAAATATATTTCTCTGACTAGTATCTAAGAGAATAATATATATAGTAGACTCTTTATTGTTAACTTTATTTGTAACAGATTCCAATGGAAGACTCTTTTCGTGTGGTATTTGTAATGCGAGCATAATATATTATAATATCGCTTATATTATACTTATATTATGTATATATACATTTATATTGTGTATATAAGTGTTAAAAAATATCTGTAACAGAGATCTCATTTTCGTAACAGTAGCGGAGAATAGTATTTCGTAAACGTATTACGCTGAAATATTCTTCAGAAAGCTTGTATCTTATTTTTCGAAATGTATGAAAATAAATATAATACTTCCATAATTGATCCAATTCTTATTTACATTTCTATTCTAGGCACGTATAAAGGTCGGACATAAGATTTTTTTGGTGTATTCTCATTATATTTCGTTGCAGGGAAATATTTGGCACACAGCATTCGCATAATCTACCCGCTGATAATTCTAAATCTAGACAGGACAATAAGTCGTACAAATGTTACTTGAACAATTTGTACCATCCGGATTTTACACAATTCATACGTGTCGTCTATATTAACTTGTAGTAATTGTGTGTAGTAATACCAGTCCAATGTCAGCATTGTTAATTAATTTTGCCCCAAAAGGGGGTGTTTAAAAAGTCGTGTTACGACGGTTTTATTTTCCTCTGTGTTCGGGGTCACAGCGTGCATAGCAGTTTTCTAGGAGAATCCAAATATTCTTCCAGCCTTGACATCACGAAGCTTGCGCGTGATCTATGCGTGCTCGGTTAGCAGGGATCTCGTCGCCGCGTTGGGCCACGGGATCCTCGGCGAGGAATGCTCGAGACAATGTTTATTGCCGCGTATTTGCCGTGTATGTCGGGCCCCGAGCATGCGATCACGGCGTGTTACGGCCAACGAATTACAGCCAATCCTTATCTGCCAGCTCGAGCTGAAAAAAAGGATATAATTGAGACCGAAATTTCATCTCGCTCTCTGCGCATTTGGGTTTTCTACCGAGCGCTCTTTTACTGCCGATTGCGACCAGCGCGCGCGATCTTCACTGAATTTTCGGTACGCACTATCGGTGTTATTACTTCATCGTGGCTGCATTCGTTGCACTCGGGTACGATTTCGTGAAGTGGCTCTCTGGTCTTCGCGCCTGGGCCGCACGTCACTCTCCGACGCTCGATCGTACCCACCGATACATCGAGCACTCAACGCGTTTAACGTGCATTACTTTTTCGTGTCTTGTATTGTACGATTTGTAATCATCTCCATTTTACGAGCGCCGTCGGCGAACGTCGCATCCGCGAGCGCCGCTTGTTGCGAGACACCTTACGTCCGCCGGTCTACAGCGGCTACAGCGATTTCCGTCCGTCGATCGGACGTTAAGTCAGACACTTTCCAAGATCTGCGTCCGCGTCTTACAAACAGAACAAGGCGCCTCAAGATTTTCGCTCGATCGCTCGATTGTTCGCCGCCGTGTACAGTTGTTTCGGTATACATAAAAATAAACTTATTTTGTGTGTCGTCATACTCGCTCGGCTTCTCTGCACTCCTATTCCTATAGCGATTCGGATCGCGTACTGGCGCCCTTCGCGCACAGTGCTGTGCGATACCGCGCGATCGCCGTCGGCTGAACCCGACGGGAACACTCTGGCCCTATTTTTAAGTGCAAGATTGTTACGAGGTAAAGAGCTAGTGCGAAGAATATCATCTCATTAATGATTCACTCTTAGCTTGTACGAGTATTAGTATTTTATTTTTGCTTGGAAAATAGGAAATCAAACTTTGCACATTACTATATTATGCTTGCTAACTTTAATATTTTGTTATCAGGGAAAGGACGGAAGGAGATGATAAGACAGTCTCCATCAATGTATTCAGTACTGCGTCCAAGTCCGTGATTAGTGCTTTCATTACATTCTTTATGACATCCATCTTTTCGGAAACTAACGCAAGGATGTTTGTACTCATCGGTTTTCAAATATCACGCAGTGTCACGAGATCAATCTTGAATAATCTATGAAAGACGCGGGAAGCTTTATAGAACAATCTCCTAGTCCAATAAGCAAATAGTATCAGGAAGTTAATAGAAATTTAAGGTTAGGAGTTTCTTGAACTGCTCAAATAGTATATCTAAAATATGTCTGTATTTAGAGACAAATGTTTCCAAGGCTTTTTTGTCCGAATCTGTAAACAGTTCTATAAAAAAAAAAAATATTTGAATAAGAACTTGATTACAAATATGAATCGCGACACAAATATAATTAATATTAATTTTCTATGAACTTCATTATTTACATGCTTATTTATTCTCTCGTATAACTATATCTCGTATAACTATATAAAAATATACAAGATTTGTACACACACATGTATATTATACAGCATTTACATTGATATATGTGCGTTGCATGATTAATTGAAATAATCATTGCTTTTCTTCGGAAATGTATATGATGAATTTTTACTAATTTCTTTTTTTTGTAAACACACATTGTAAAAGCGGCGAATAGTTTTCAGAAGAAATTTATTCAAACTTACCTATCTTAATTCTCTTTGAGTTAACGTCTTCCTCAGCATGGATCATGCAAATCTAATATATCAGATAAAGAAGACAAAGAGAATGACAAATTGCAACTTCATTTTGCTAGCTGTTTTCTGACCAAGGCTATCGAAATGCACTGCTACGTTTCTGCCTCGTCTCTTCCTTCGACGCGATTTTTCTGATTAATCACTTTGCAACCACGTCGTACCTCTATTTATTATTTTCTGTTGACTGGTTCTTCTACAAAAATAATTAACTCGATGCAATTTTTTGACAGCTTGACATATTAGCTGGGGTAAATTGCTACCGTGTTTGTACGTGATAAAGGAAAAGAAAGAAAAAAATATGGACAATTGCGCAATACGTCGAGTTGATATCTTACTCTCTAATTATGAGGAATTTTGTTCGCGCTCGAGCAGTGATATGATATGATGATTTATTTTGTTCCGTATATTTATATTATCAATAAATCTCACGCACTCATTTTATGGTAAATAAATAATCGCGAAAATGTCCGACTCGCGCATTTTTCAGACATGCATCGACGACGATGCTAGGTCGTAAGAAGGTAATACTAATAATGAACTAGTAATAATCTACAAACGATCTACAAACGATTTTTCACAGATAACGTATTGTTATGTATTATTGTGCATAAGACGCAGCCTTAGCTCGAAATTAGCGGCATTGTCGCAGCCGCTAATTTCGAGTGGAAACATTGTCGTTGCCCGTGTAAAAAAAAAGTATGTTTACGGCCAAACTGATTGATTAATATGCTCTTACTGTTACTATGTTATTGTTACGTATTTTGCAATATACACGCGTTTTATTTTTTTTTTTCTAATAGACACGTATAAACATTGATATATGTGAGCGAGTCTTCGCGGGAAATTTATTATTATTGAATATATATGAAGTCATAAATTCGATCTACAATAAACGGACTAGAAACCGTGTGGCGCGTCGGACATTTTATTTTGCGCTGTTGCTTTTTCGTTCCTAGTTAACACGCTCATTGCCAAACTGAAAATTTGAATTTCGTGTGGTTGCCAAAGTTATTTTTTCTTTTTTTTTTCAACAGACGATGGTTGGAGGCCATCCCCCCTCCACGAGAGTTCGATCCCTTCCCCAGTGACCTATGTAAACATCACGCGACGTTTCGCTGTGGCCGCTATTCTATCCCGCATAGAAACTCGTTAGCGATCACGCGATATCGCGTGAACGGCAATAAACGTGTTAAAAGAAACATTATCGAGGACAAATGTTGAAAGACAAGTGTGAAATGTTATAAATGCACATGAGTGTTTTGAAGTCTAATATTCTGTTGGAAAAAAAGTATTGTTGTATTTTTAGCTTAAAATTGGAGGAAATTTATTTATATTTAAAAATAACTTTAATCAGTAATGTAATAGCCGTTGTTTTCTGTATAATCCTTTGCTATTTTCCGGGCAGCTCCATAATTCTTCGCGCGCAGAACTCAGGCCGTTTCTCAGTGAAGAACTACCGAAGACTATTTTTATAGTCCTTTAAAAAAAGGAACGCCTTGTTGACCTAAGGAAATTCTGGAAGGAACAGAACAGTAATCCGAAGCAATAGTCCGAAGAAGCAATGTCTGGAAAAAATATTAGGTGAGGTTAGAACATCCCGGCCGCATTGCTATATTTTTTCCCGAGTGATCAAGAAAATACGAAGGCCTAGTGTTGTCTCGATGGAATAAAATAAATTCTATTAACTATTCTGTTAAGTTCTGGGTTTATTTTGCGATAGCTTCCTTCGGTTTATCCAAACGGCCGCAATACCTTGTCCAATGTTAAGTCGTACATTTTTCGGAAGGAGCTCATAATATATAACACCCTCCTGGACCTTCACATAGACACGGCATGACATTCTTCGAACGAAACCCAGTCTTTCTTTCCACGCGATATCCCAGATGTTTCCTTTTCCTCCATACCTCAGCCATATAATCCTTTCCTCGGAATCCGTGTCTGTTACATCCGGATCGATTGATAACTAAACCAACACCGAAGTCAACGTGACTGTCGAATCGCGAATCGTTCGTTTGTTTCTGCCAGCGACTGATATCGTTTGCAGAAAGAGGGATCGCCCACCATTTGCGCGCATAGGTCGTCCGCTTCCTCCGAAGCTATCAATAAAGTTGTCACGCGAGGATCATTACTCAACAATACTGCAGAATCATCGTCCTCGGACGTTTAGAGAGAATTGTTTGAGCAGCGGACCGACTCTATTTGCGCAAACGGCCAGGCCAGGCAAACACACGCCGACGAACGCCGAGCAAACGCATAACTTATTCGCGGAACCGATGCGCACGGAATCGATGAGCGACTGCACGATTATCCAGGATTCTTCCCGGATTCCTTCTCGAAAATTCGACTCATCTCCTCGCGTGCGACGACGATTCTTTCAATTCTTCCGACGCGCTTCCAATTTCTGCAAGCGGTTCCGCTTGGTCACTTGGTCGCCGGATAACGATCGCGCACGACTTTTGCCTCGGAGATTCACGCGCGTCTCGATCGATGATCATATCGACCGCGTCGGCGTGCGAATGAAGCTCTGTTGTGCCGCGTATCGAATAGGCAACTGCCGCGTGGATTCGACGGCAAAATGACGCGGGTCTGAAAACACGACGGTGGCGGACGGGAACCGGCTCGCGAAATCGGCCAATTACGGCCGTCAACGATCGCGGATGCGAATACGGCGAAGTATGTTTCAGCGAAAGTACGAGCTGATCGCTCTCGCGTGGGCGACGACGTTGTCGTTGTTGACGTTTGAATCCGCGCGATGCGCGAATCAGCTGATCAGGCCGTTCAACGTTTACGAGGGTCTGATCAAAGACATACGCGATTACTTCAACAACACGTGCATCATACTGCTACACGCTAATCCGAACCCCATCGAGACGCAGGGTGAGTATTGAGATTTGAGGGTGCAGGAAAAGGGCACTTCGAATCGCCGAGCGGCTCCTCACACGTGTCGCTTATCTTCACAGGACTCGTGGAAGGCGACGGCTTGCTGTACCTTCAGAGGCGCCTGAGTTTGAATTATAATATACGCGCCGTCATCATGGATTTTAATTTGTTTAACACTCGAGTGAGAGCGCCAACAACGAGTATTCTCTCGACGTATCGTCGGAGGAAACAATGCCATTCTGCTGATAAGAGAAACGATCGCTCTCTCAGTTCGTTTCCTTTCCTTTAGGTCACGCTCCGACAAGGAATGTTTTCTTCATAATAGGCGAATCGAAAAAGAGAGAAGTTTAGAGAAGCTTATTGCTCGAGAGAAAAAGTTGTTCTCTTCTCGAGAATATTATCGAGAAGTTTGTACTCCGCGTAGAGAAAAAAGCAAACTAGATTTTTGTTTTAATTTAATATCCTTGATTGAAGCTTCAAACTTGGCATTTCAGAGAACTTATCTTGTAAATTGAATGTGTATGATGAACTTTTGATAGATTTCCTCATAAAATATACGAGATAAGTGATACACTTGCTTGAATGCAGTATACAGAATGTACCAGAAATATAGGTACTCCAGACTAACTTGAAGAAATAACGTTTCCGAAAAAAAAGAAAAATATCAAATACAAAAGTTTTATACAGAAGGTTTGGTAATGATCGGCATCTCAAAAAGTATCAGGCGAATAAAAAAGTGCTTCAGACGAAAGTTGTTCGAAACAATTGGTAGAAAAAGATGACGTAATAAAAATGAGGGTTTCCATTTACGATTTTAAAGTTGATCTTGATTTGACCTCTAAATTTGACCGCTTTTGAGATCAAGTTCAAGCTCATCACCAGATGCCCATTTCCAAACTCTAAAACTTTTGTGTTTAACGTTCTTTTCAAAATCGTCATCCGTTCAGGTTAATCCGGGGTACCCATCTTTATATTTTATCTGTGTTTGTCTTATGGGAGCGATAACAGAACGAACACGTTGACACGTAAAATAAGATTGCTTGACTACGCGCGTCTTTGTTTTTCTCGAAAGTCTCCTATTAAATAAAAATATAAGCCATAAAAATCAAAGCTAATTCCGGCGGCACTTGTTTCGGCAAAAGACTTCCCCGCTGTCTCTTACCGAAATAAGAAAAGATTCGACTGTTTGCAGGTCGGGCAAAGCTACCATCACATCAAGAGGCCTCTCTTCGTCTTATTAAACGACAATGAAGATACGAGGAATGAATTTGCACATGTAATTATTTCTCAGCAACTCCAAGAACGCTGATTAACGAGACCGTTGATGAAAAGTAACTGTTTTTTTTTTTTTTTTTTTTCCAGTAGCAAGTACAATAATTTATGTACATGTTTAACAAATTTTCACATGTACCGCAACTTTCAAATGACAGCTATTGCTATGCTTAACGATTTGCACCATTTCTTTTCACACAAAGTCTGTACAAAATAATTCCTTTCTATGCTCTTTGCCAAATTCTCAACGTAGTGATGACACTCGCGAGTCTGATAAGTAATCGACAAGATAACACCTTCATTTGTGTGCTGTCCTGCATTGAGATTCCTCAAAGAGAACTTTCGTCGCGAACTTTTGTCGTATTCGTAAATACCCGAGGAACGTCTGAGGCAGACAGACGACGTGAACGTTTATTTATCGAAATGCAGCAGGTGTCAACGTGGATCGCGATGGCTTATCCCACCTGGCTAGTCTTCTTCCGTAACGAGACCGAATACGCGGACTTTTTCTCCGAGATTTACATCCCCTTTGACTGTAAGTTCATGGTGGCTCGAAGCAGCGCGAATGAAAGCGGCAGGGAGATCATCACTGAAGTTTACCAAATTGACCGAGGAAAGGAACTGAAGTCCAATCAGTTCGGCGTGTGGGACATGGGGAAGGGCCTGAAAGGGCCAACGCGCGGCCTATTTTTGCGAAGAAACAACCTTTACGGCCAAAATATACGCGTTACGTCGGTCCACGTAAGGTTAACCCATTCTATTTTTCGCCAGAATCGCCCAGTAACAGAATTAATTACTTATTAATTGGGGGAAAGATTGCTTGATCGTATCGTGCATAGCTTATACATGAAATTAGTGATAAAGTTAGCGCAACAGTTCATCTCAATGAGTGTCTCTAGAACAGAGGTGTTCCCAACCGGGGGTGCTCTTACTTAAACATTCTTGGGGGTGTGAGGAAAAATGATTGTAATTAATAATGATTAAAATGAATTCTGGAATCCGGCATTTTTACCATCAAATTGAAGAAATGTCATTAAAATTATATATTTTTTACATATCTGTACGTATATATATATATATATATATATGTATATATTCATTACGTATCACTAGGTGAAGCTTGATACCATGGATAATAATTTTATATTAAAGTGATAGTTAATTTCCCTAAAACAATATTATGTAATAATAAATTATTATAGATTAAATGCATTAGTATGAATTTTTTCTTTTATTCTGGAATACTTTACTGAACTCTTTATTGTTTGATAAAAAATTAAATATCTTTTTTAATTTTTAACTTCTTACCTTAAAACCCTAACAACTAATTTTTACCATAAAACATACGAATAATTTTTTTCGTAGAGGATGCGAAGGTTTATTAATAAATTTTTAGGGTTGCAAAATACAAAAAAGGTTGGGAAATTCTGCTCTAGAGCATTTAGAAGCGATCAGCGATGAGCTCCGTTGTTATTCTTCTCCCCGTTATTATTAATTTTCGTTTATATGTACCATCTTTCCATCTCACTTTCTCGTACTAATATCTCATTTAGAAAGGTTAATACAATTATATAATTATATTCATGAAGGGCTCTCGCGAAGGTGAGACAAGCTCAACATTTAGAATGGACAATTTTATATTCGACAGGATCCTCCTATCAGCCTATTCCATCGTAACGCGCGCAACGAGATTACGAGGATAAGCGGCTTTTTCGGCGAGGTGATTCTGCTGTTGCAGGAGGGAATGAATTGCACGTGAGTACTCCGAAACGAGAGAAAGATGCCATGTGACGAAAACGCCACCACGGTTTCATTCCGTTGCGAATTAAAAGTCTCGTCTGCGTGTTGCGTCAATGTTCGATTTTTATTACAACGATTTTTCTGGGGTTGTTAAATTTCGCACGATATGTTTGTAGAGGATGCGAAGGTTCATTAATAAATTTTTAATAAACACGGTAATCTCTCCAAGTATAATTCGTCAGACTCGACGAAGCGGCAATTCCTGCGATTCACGCAACGTATTGAGATTCCTTGCTCTTTTCTCTCCTTTGTCTCTTTTACTCTTTGTCAGAACACTTTGAAGTGCTTTCTTCCGTTTTTCGATTACCTCTGTCTTGGGCGCCGTTCTTCCTCGCTGCCTCTTCCGTTTCCTCCGCCGTTTGATTTTCCTTTCTTGCTTTGCGACGCGCTTGCTGCTCTCGGAGTTCCTTCAGTTGCCTCGCGGTCTCCTTCCGAAAGTACTCTTCCTCGCTGGCGGCGCCCCTTTCCTCGAAGATGTCCCTTTTCCGTCCATCGCCGCTTCTTCGCCGTCTTTCCGAATAGGTCCTCGAGCCCTCGCGCGACGAGCGATATCTGAATTACGTGTGCAACGTTCGGTGTGTTGTTAGTTACGACGGAGGATGCGGAGATCGACGGTGTCGTTAATTAAAAGAGGTTACATCGTCGTCTTCAGTCTCTTCAATCGGTTGTATTTTGCAGCAAGAACGCGCAGCATAACGTTAGCTGCTCACCGCTGCTTCATCTTGCATCCCCTTGTTCTCCTCTTCTCCGCCTCGTCTTTAGATTGTTAATTATTCGAGCTCGTTAATGCCATCTGATATAATAATTTTGACATAATTTTGACATAATGGCCATGATTTTCGATTTGGACTTCAACGCAGCTCTCTCGCCGTGAAGTTCTCGTTATTAAAAAAATTACGCACAGTTCGTCCGGAAACTGAAGTTAGCCGACCGCACCCTCCAGGCAAAGTTGCGACAAAGCTGAAGTGCAGCAGCTTGGGAAAGGATTCACGTCGAACTTGTTTTAGATTCACTTACAAGGAGGCGAAATCGTGGGGCGCGTGTCTGTCAAACAGCACATGCACGGGCGCAGTCGGGATGTTGACGAACAACGAAGTCGACTTCGCGGCGACGGAATTCATGATGACGTCGGACAGACTGGAGGTCGTCAGTTTCACGACACCGATTTACACGACGAAGTAAACTACAGAGAATCAAGTATTCGTAAAGGAATACTCGTAACGCGCGCGCGCGCTTTCTTACCCGTTCGCCTCTATCGGCTATTTATCGTTACTGAATCACTTCGGGAGCGACCTTTCTTTCCCGCTCGTTTGTTTTCTGCTCGGAACTTCCCATAGAATATTCGACATGATAAGTGTGGCGCGTACGAATCTGTTAAAGATGTCGCACGTACATTAAGAGGCCGGCGTCCGCGAACGTGAAGTGGGACGCTTACTTTGCGCCGTTCTCGGCGAACACGTGGAACGTCATAGCTCTCTTCATGGTGATCATGAGCGGGTCAATAGTGTTTATACAGAAATTCTTCGCCTTCGCACCGCTGCATCCGCCGGACGCTCACTCGTCCACGAGATTCACGGAGATCCTGTTTTACGTCATAGGAGCGTTCTGCAGCCAAGGTAATCCTGACTCGCTCTCGCGCCGCCCTTTCCTCACACATGGGCCGACAGCTTAACCCTTTCACTGTTAGTGGGAAGTAGGTACACTTCCCACCTTTTCTTGATTCAATTTTGCGTTGTAAATTACATAATTTTGGAAAACTAATCGGGGATTTGACTTTTCCAGATAACTGAATAATTGTTCAACATACTCCAGTAGGTTTTTATACCCAGTTATACATTTGTGATTATTTGTACCAAATCAGTGTTGAAAAGAAATGCTTTTTTTTAGGGAAAAATCGATCCCTCGGAGAGTATTTAATATAGAGGTCTGAAATTTTCACCAAATATTTTTCTGATGTTGTACAAAACCATATATTTTTTTCAGTATTTTTTTGCAGGTTAAATTTTTTTTTATAAACAAATACTCCTATAAAAACGGCCGAAATTTGATTTTTTGCACTTTTTAGCTCTATTTTCCTAATTTTTTCATTCTGTATCTCCATCTTATCCGTACTATCAATATTATTTTACTCAAAAATGAATGTTTAATCTCCAGTAAGCATAAATGTGCAGTATAGAAATTTTTTCCAGCTCGATCGAGTTCCATCGTCTAGAATCATATGTTCTCATTACGACCTGATCATTATTTCGGATACAGATATCCAAACAATTGAATATTATATTTTGGACATTTTTCCAATATTTTGGAAAATTTTACATTATCTCGGGGGAATTTTTATCAATTTCGTATATTATGGTCGCCGTATTGAATCCGCCATTTTTAATTTTGTAAATCTGACTTGAGATTCGTAATCAGCGATTCGAAAAACCTATATATCATCAATAATAATCGGAATTTTCATTAATTTTGTACATTATGATCGCCATATTGAGTCTGTCATTTTGAATTTTGCAAATCTGACTTTAGATTCGTAATCAGTGAGCCAAAAAATGTAGGGCTACCAAATATTTTAATAATTTTCTCAGGGGAAATTAATTCAGCAGTGAAAAAGTTAAATGTACAATCGTTATCTGTCGTTGCTACATCACTAGGTATGAAACAGTCTTCTCTGGACCCCGTGAGGATGGTGCATTTCGTAATACACATAACAGCCGTCGTAATCTTAGCTGCATATTCCGCTTCCTTGATCAGCTTCCTCGCGGTGAGCACCTTCGTTATGCCCTTCACGACGATGGACGGCCTTTTGAAAGACGGAACCTACCGTTTCGGCGTGATTGGCGATTCGGCCGACTTCAGCTTCTTCCAGGTACACTTAAGTATTTCGATCGTTCTTGCGATGAATTTAGGAGATGCAGGAGAAGCGTGCGCGCTTGACGCTTGAGCTTTTGCCGCTTGTTTCGTTATTTCATTATTAGTTAAATAAAAGTTAATATCAAATATTATCAAAAATTGATAAAAAGTTAAATAAAGTTAAATACACTCTCGGTTTGCGCGCATAAAAAGCAGCAATGCCGCGTGAGGTCATATCGCAACTGGTACATATCAACGCGCCTTGATTTTGATTTACGTTGATTAAAGCTTAACGTTTATCCAAATAATCAGAGTCGTAAAAGCAGAGTCGTAAAAATCACGTTTACGGACGATTTCGCATATGACGGTGATTTATGGCGATCTCTTCATGGCAGAACACCTCAGACCGAATACTCAGCGTGCTGTTCGACGAGTTGTTAATGAAAGAGACCCATTTGCCGAATAATTATATGGACGGTCTGAAACGAGTTTGCAAGGAGGACAAATACGCTTTTATGACGCTGGACAACATGGCGGCGATATTGCAGCAGAGAGTCGACTGCAAACTGGAGCCATTGGACGCCATCACGCAAACTACCATAGCGATGGCTTTGCGTCCCAATAGCCCGTATCGTGGTATCATCAATGCAAAGTGGGTTCGAGTTTCGCCATTTCGAGCGCGATTTCGACGCGCGAGGTGTCGCGTGTTGTTGTAGCAAAAGTTTCCTACATTTTGTTGCAGTCTTCTTCTGCTGAGGGACAGCGGAATCTTACAGCGCATGCTGCAAACGCAATGGTCGGTGCAGCCGGTTGCAGTGAGTATGCTTTCGTTAATTGCAATAATTATTATTAACCTAAGCCGCAACCTCAACCCCTTAATTTTACACGAAAATCTGCCGAATTAAATTGTCCGACAATAACGTATTTACTTGGCGAAACTTCGTTGAAAACCTTGTGCGATCTGTAAGATGAATCTCTTCCTGCGAATTGATTTTATATGAACGAAATGTGTCAGTTTATTTTAACCCATTAATGCCGGAGGGCACAATTTGAGTATTTTTCAGTAATATTGAACATTTTTATCAAGATCCATGATTTAAAAAATAATTGACGAGAAAGAGTAGCATTTTTTGGAAAGAAACCGTTGCAACTCAACACAAACATCTTTTTTATGATTCTCGCAGCGAATTCGGAAAGAGCGATCTCGAAAACCCCTATTAATGTACTTTGGATTAAAGTTTTCAAGCATTTTCATAAAAATTCATAACATTGAAATCAACGCGAAATTTCTCTCCCAGCCGACATTAATGGGTTAATTTGTAACCAAAATAAAAATGGCTCGAGTGATGCCCGAATGTACAATCGTGCTTGATCGCAGAGAAAATCATCGTGGAAGTCCGTCGAGATCGGCGATATAGTACCGCTGCTACTTCTTATGATCGCCGCTTTGTTCGTCAGCTGCGTTGTCCAAATCGTAGAACGCATCATCTACAAGAGTTTCTTCAAGTAGAGGCGATTGGGAATTAATAAACACGATGGCACAGCTGAATGTGTGAACAGAGAATGCTGCTTGTTCGTTACATTCTTGTTTAATATAATTCTACCGATCTTTCAGTCGTTTAATCTTGTTTTAAAATTGTACATTATTGTTTCGTACACTATTGTAGCCCATTCCACGATATAGATCCCGATATAAATAGCACAAATACATTATACCACATTTAAAATATACTTGATCCCGATTACCGTGTTTGTAAACAGTATCACGGCACTGCGTAGTGTATCAGGAGATTTACCGTGCTATCGTGCTCTCCGAGCAACTGCCGGAATCGGCAGTTGACTCGGAGAGCACGGTAGCACGGTAACTCGGAGACTGACTAAAGGAACAAAGGTAACTTGTGTTACATCTCGTACATTTCTCATATATATCGCCGAAACTTTAATTTATCTTCGTTGGATTTATAGTTCTTATCGTCACCAAGTTAATAATTAATAGTACACTTTTACATATATACTATTTAAATAACATTGCACATATTAATTAATTGATTGTGAATCATCCTATGGGCGCAATTTGCAATTGTAGAGCCATGTCGAAGAATTTTTGCTGGACGGAATGTCACAAAAGAACAATCTCGAAGCCTAATTCGACCGAGGAGAAGGAAAATATAAATCCGAGTCAAAATGCCAAGTTCGTTGAAGGTAAGAGCGATATAGAAAAGAAGAGAGGACTATCAGCGGATGCGGAAAATCGGAGAGACGATGTCACGTGTACGACGTCGATGCTGCAAAAGCTTACCATCCCGGGCAAAGGTCAATTCAAAATTTATCGCGACGAGGACGAGAGATCGCGCCCGCTCGTGCGGAAAAGCGCGTGCAGGAAAGAAATGAGAAGAAGGATTAAGAGAAGAGACTCAGAGGAATCAGCAGTTTGTACGGCGCTTGAAAGAGAGGAGCATACTCGTTTCTTAACACCTACTGCTTCGTACAGGTGAGACGGACGGTTTTCGATAAATCTGGCCAAAAACTGAAAAGAAATTAAATAAAAGTGTGTTACTCTTTGGAGCAGGACACGTTCTTTGAGCAACAACCGAAATAGAGTTTCTTTACGTGAAAACAACAAGTTGCACGGATCTGTAGATCAGAGGTAATTCTATGTTCATACATGTGCACGATATCAAATATTATCATTAGTAATACGTCGCCTATAGAGTTTCCAATCCCGGATACAATTTAGGACCCCGGGATCTCGGGATCCCGGGACTAGTCCCGGGATTATATATATGTAAAGAAAGAAACAAGGAATATTTACAAATAATAGAATTATTTTATTTATAGAACGTTCATCATAGACTTTTATGAACATTATGACAAAGAAAAAGTAAAATTTCAGTAAAAATGATAGCAACTTACATTAATGATTGCACAAAAACCGTTACAATTAAAAATTAAAGCTTTTGTAATAAAAATAAAAAGAATTATTTCTTCTTTTTCACATTGAAAAAGCGACTTTAAAAATAATGAAACATAAATTTTGTTAAAAAATATCAGTTTATCCGCGAAATTTGAAATAGAAAACTCCCTTAATATTGAAAACAAATAAAAATAATACATGGAATTAAATTTAAAATATAAATACTCACTTCTCTAGCAAATGCTCTGAAACATCAGTAACAAGTAATAATTATTAAAGTAAAATTTTTGTAAAACGTAAGTATTATATAGACACTGAGCATTAAATTTTGAAATCCCGAAATCCCGGGTTTTGTGATGTTGAATCCCGAGTATTTTCGGGAACAAAAATTTGGCCGGGATCCCGGGATTGGAAACTCCAATCGCATATTATATACTTGCGGAAAAATTCAATTCAAAACTTATTAATTATTTTCGATATTTATCATAATCGGTCGCTTAAACATCAATTTTTTCCCGATATGTCATCTAACTTTGCTGTAGGAGAAATGATACAGTCTGTATCTATGCGAGACGACTTTTAATCACATGCCGATACTTTATAAACCAAGTTTAACATTTCTTGAAACGTTCTCTGAAAAGTTTTCTAAAACGAAAGAAAACAAGAAAAGAGATATAGTGATACTTTGGGCTTTCACGCAGAGGGACGTAGAGAAATGTTTGATTTGTTCTTCGGGTCCCGAAAACTGAATTCCGGATTGTCCCTCTCTCTAGAAAAAGAACATTTTTCTATCTAGAAGAGAACTTCTATCTAAAATCAAACAAAAGCTGTTATATATTAATCGATCATTAATCGATCGTCTTTAGATGCTGTTCCGAGAAGAGAAAGTCCTCATGCGCACAGAGAAACCAGCATCTCTCCAACGATGTGAAGAAACGGACGTTATGCAGTATCCAAACGTGGACAGACAAGATGAGAAAATCGCGCAGTTAGTGTTTTACGAGTTTAATAGACGCTAAAACCCGTCGAGAACTCCTTCTTCACACGCTTATCTTTTTAGTCGATGTCGTGCCCAAGAGCTCTTCGACTACATATACCGTTGCGGTGAGAGCGGATGAAGCGCGTGCCAAATGTAAACCGAAAAACTACATTGACTTTGGCCCCAAAAGCTCGCGTTGTGAATTCAACTCAACGCGAGGCGGTGAGTTTACCAACGAAAAATCAAACAATTTGAAGACTGATACGAACGATTACGTCAATAACAAGAAGGATGACATTTTACAAAACATCACTGAGAATACAGCGGTGTCGTATATCTCGAACGAATTCGTTATGATTCCGCAAACCGCGGCATTTTCGGGTGCGCAAGCTGGCACTGATGCGAGGTAAATTATAATGTAATTAAAGATAATTATAATTAAAGACAATTTGTATGGAAACAAGCGGAAAGTAGGAGTTCTGTCGTCAGCGTTATCAGTCGCGGATTTAATTAATTAATTAATTTATATTCCAAGTATAACAATAATATTGCATTGATATTATAATTTTTTATTTGAACTTGTGAACATTTATAATTGTGTTATGTTGCTTTGTTAAAAGGAAAATTATAACATTGATTTTGGTTCGGAATTATTTCAAACTAAAAGTCACGAGGACATATTGAGTTAATTAAAAGATTCGATTAATATTTTCGATAATTGACGGTAAATGTACGTACGGACGGTAAAATTACAAGTAACAATCCGTCAATAATGTTCCGCTAACACATCAGCAGAAGATGGCGAAAGATTGTCGTCTCTTGATAGATAATTTGTCTTGGATTGAATGTAATAAAGTCAAATTTGACTGAATAATCAAGCCGAATTTTTTGGCTGACTAATTGGAATATACTTTGCTTAATTTGCAAACGTGTTTTTAGCATGTGCGTTTGTGATGACAATCAACAATTTACGGGAGAAATAAATTTTAACTATGCAACATTTTCGCGTAGTCCTAGGAGACTGTTGTTGACTCCAACAAAGGTAGGACGCACAAACTTCTATTGTATAAACAGAATGATGAAATAATCTTATTCTCGATACACATAATTTAATATACTATCTCTAACGTTGGCTGGCTTAATTTAACATGTTTAAATATACAATTCTCAAATTTATAGATTTATAAATAGTTATGTACTTTTTTATACCATAAACAAACTGGAGATTACTCGATTATCCACTTGCTACGATACTTAAAGAAACGCTTGCATCTTTCGCAAAGGTACATCACGGGCAAAACGAGGCAGCAAATCAGTTTTTGATCAACGGAGAGGACATCGCTCAAATATCGTACGAGGATGATTATTTAACGTATTTGCCAAGCACGGAACGCGAAAGGGAGGAGAATGCTCCGAAGCTTTCCTCCGGCTTTCTGCGTGGAAACATAAACGCGCAACAAAGGAGAATCATCGTGGGATATTTGATACATCTTGGCGTGAGTTTAACAAAAGCACTATCGGTTGAATCCCCTTGCAGGGGAGAGACGCGACGAATAGTTGTGTGAAGTCGGCCCCCCGACCACCGAGAATTTAATTTTGACCATTGCCATTCGTTTGGTGGTCGTTTGGTAGCGTTTGGTAGTCTATTCCTAACGTTCGATAGTCAAAAGTGCAATAGTTGTCGCAAAAAATGAAAATTGTATGTGAAGTTGGCCTCCCCGGCTCGAAAATCGTTTTCCCCGGTGTCCTGGATAATTTTGACCATTACCAATCGTTTGTGTCGTTGATAGCGTTTGGTAGTCATTCCAACGTTTAGTAATCACTGCAATAGTTCTCGCACAAAATTATAATGTGAAGTTGCCAGCTCGAAATCGGTTCTACGGTGTCCTGGATAATTTTGACCATTACCAATCGTTTAGTGCTCGTCTGGTAACGTTTGGTAGTCCATTCCCAACGTTTGATAGTCAAAATTGTTTTCGTTATTAGTAAAAAAGTTTGCATTTGTGAAGCTGGCTTTCTAAGTTTAAAAAATGTTACGCGACGTTCCCTTGTCGCAACATTTTATGTAACTTTCATTGTGACAAATTTTTTGGTGGTCGTATTTTTACGGTTGATAATCGATTCCTGACGTTTCATCGAAAATAATAGTAATTATTAATGAAAATCGAATTTGCGAGTGTTAGGTTAGCTTGCCAAGTTTAAAAAAGCACTTCCCGCGGCATCCTTTCATAATATACATAATTTTCATTATAATCATTTGTTTAATGCGAAGTTACTAAACTATAAAGATTTGCTTATTGGCGAATTTCTGGGCAGAAGATGCATTGACAAAAAGGGGTATTGACATCACCGTGAATCCCAGTGGCGTCTATTTAGCGGCTTCAAGTGGTTTTCATTGACTATATGTGAGATGTAAAATCGAATTTAAATGTCAGTTTGATTATAAACACCAATTATCGTGGTGAGTATTAAACATAACTTATATAAAAAAAGTATTTTCTTTGAAACTAACAAACCACGATCATATAATATAATAACCATACCTACGTTAAGTGCGTTAGGATTATCTGTAACATGACGAGAGAGTGGGGATGGGTAAATCTCTATAGTTTAGTAATTATGGTTTAATGGAGGCTATTTTATGTTTATTTCATTACGAACGATAATCGAAATTGTAGTCGTAATGAAAATAGAGGTTTTAATGAGAATTACAAAAGCTGATGAAAAAAAATTATTTTTACTTATAAAACAGTTAAACGACTACCAAACGATTAGTAATGGTCAAAATTATGATATAATAGTAATGGTCAAGATGCCATGGAAACTGCTTTTCGAACCGGGGGGGCCAACTTCACATTATAATTTTATACGAGAACTATTGCAGTTTTGATTACCAAACGTTGGGAATAGACTACCAAACGCTACCAAACGACCACCAAACGATTGGTAATGGTCAAAATTATCCAGGACACCGTGGAAACCGATTTTCGAGGCGGGGGGGCCAACTTCACATATAATTTTTATTTTTTATGAGAACTATTGCGCTTTTGACTACCAAACGTTAGGAATAGACTACCAAACGCCACCAAACGACTACCAAACGAATGGCAATGGTCAAAATTAAATGCTCGGTGGTCGGGGGGCCAACTTCACACAGCTGCAACGAATTGATAGAAAATACTTTTCAACCTCGCACGTCGAGCGTCACGATTTCCACGACTGTGATCATTTCCAGACACATTGTAACTACGAGTCTTCTATCATTTACCAAGCTGTCAAACTGTTTGACACCGCTGTTGACAGAATTACGGTAAGCACGGAGCAGATACAGCTGCTGGCTATAGCGTGTCTCTGGATCATTCTCAAGAGGGATTTGGCTAATTATAAAGTACCATCGGTAATCCAATCTTCCGTCTTTGGAACAGAAGAAATATGTATACGTACACATGGCGATTCAAAGAATCGTATTGCAATCTTGATTAATTCATTTGTCGAATATTTCACGAGACCTAGCGATTCCTCGCTGTACACTTTCTTCCTCTTTCAGGCAACCAAGATGTTGAAACTGGCGAAAAACGTGTACGACAAAAGAGAGGGATGTTTGTTGATACACGAGAAGAAAATACTTTCAGCTCTCAAGTTCAACGTGCGGTTCGCCGATCCGTTTTCTTTGCTTATGTATCACATATCGAGTTTGAATCAAACGCATCGATACCTCAATCAAGATGAGGTCATGCGTGTCTACTTTTGCGGTAGCTATTTGGTACGGATGCAAAAATATATACTGCGCACGTTAGAGATGTGCAAATTCAATCGCCGAAACTTGATTCTTTAGTTAACGGCATAATTGATAACATAGTCTGCAGGAGTCAATTGCTGGATATTATTGCAAGTAATTTCAAGTCGCGGGAGAATAATTTTCGGACGCATGATAACGTACGAGAATTTCTTTTCAAACTTGCAACGTACGTGGGGATCAACTTTTTACATAAGAAAAAGATTATCCTGAACTATAATTACCATAATATTATAGAACTCCATCCTATTCTTCCCTAACTGCTTAATCTTATGAATATAATTGATTAATTTTATTGATTTATTCTCTTCTTACGCATTTTATTTTGTGTTAGATTTTCGCAATCTTTGAATAGTTCGGATTCGAACAGTAAGGATTCGAAAGTCTTGCCTGATTCGATTCGACGCGACTCGATTGCGAATAGTTCGCACATCTCTGGTATAATACGATCTTTGATATGCCAACGTATTCGCACGAATATCAGTGATCTTTTCCCTTACAGATCGACGTAAGCATGTCAGACGAAAGCTTATGCAATACCTCGGTATTCGTGCTGGCAATAACTGCTTTCGAATTGGCGCTTGATTTCGTTCTCGCATCTAATAACATGGACCAAACGTGGCGTCAACTCTTGAGAAATAAAGAGACACTTGCGATGTAAGTAACTTAGGAAATGAAACGTAACGAGAGTGTTGTTTACCGCGCGATAATTATTATTGAAGGTGGAAAAATGTATATCGGCAAATTACAATTGTTGTTATCAGGAAATACAATTTGTAACACGTGTGCGATCCTAAAGTTGTGTACACAACTATTATTATTGCGATACAGTCTGATCATTTGCAACTGTTTTTGTTCACCAACTCGAGATTCGTTCATTTTAGATGGGAAGAGGGACAGATCTCTTTTGTAAAACAAATTATGGTAAAATTGGTTCTGCAAACGGGGAATCCTTCGAAGATTGTATACAGGAAATATCAGCGCAGCAGAACCTGCAAAGTCTCCGACTTCATTGTCAAGAGTGCGGAAAAGGCCGCAGAGAATTTCAAGCACGTTATATGATGTATTTTATCGTTAATTTTTACTCAATCTGCTACTCGCCGATGCACATAATGTAACGTGCAGGTCATGGTCGTGATCGCATTTTTATACCTCAACAAGTGTCTATCTTTAAGATATTTTATAGAAATCGGACGTAGAATTATATAATGTAAACATGTGCTGGAAAACAAATATATATATATATATTCTTTTTTATTTTTTATTCTTTATTTGTCGTAAGCATTAAGAAACGAGAGATTTCCTCCGGGCCCTTCGTTCTTCGCGTTGGAAAGCGTGTAATCTGTATCACGGCAACGTTACACTTGCCAGCGTACAAACATAAGCGTGATTGCCGACGATGACAGCGGTTTATTCATGCGACGTTTTTTTTACAAGTATACCCCTGCCACCGAAGTACCACTCAACATTGATTATTTCTCAGCAACAAGAGGAGTAATATCACATGTAACACAATGTACATAAAAGTGCGCGCCTCGTCTTTTAATGATTGCTGGAACCATCCTGGGCCGCCCAGGCGTCCCACTTGTCCCACGTGTTGTCGATGGACATCAGTTCCTTAACGTCATCCTAAAGACAATATAATGCTTAATGAGAACTGATTATACTTCTGTATACTAGTAAATATTCAAAAAGGAGCCTACTCGATCGAAGACGGATTGACTGTATGTTTGTACCAGCAATATGTACTTTCTCATCAAGCAAACAAAAAAATTACTATATAAACATAGTGCCTAAAATGCTTAGCTTAAAAGCTATTGTCGAATTAAGATTAAAAGAATTCACTTTGATGTGCCGACAACGGCAACAACGGCTTGATGAGAAGGATATACACAATAATTATACGTAACCAGCCCACCCTTTCTGAAACATCCTGTATAAATCCTTAATATAAAAACATATATATTATATATTATGTCAAATTATATAATATGATTCATACATGAATTTTGTTTCTATATAATTATATAAAGTTATATGTGTCCACACAAAAGAAAGCGCTGTTGAATGACGAAAAGAAGAAATTGTTTCGTTCAATTGTATAATTAATCATTATACATTCATAATCATATTCCCGTACCACAGCGTTTTATTTTAATGTGGACACGTATAGAAGCAAAATTAAGAATATAATCATCTATGATCATTTGTTGTTGAGTGCTTCTTTTCTCCATCTTTTCCATTTGGGAGTTGATCGGCTGTGTGAGCTACTCCAATTGCAGAAACTACAGAAAAGGAGCTTTTACCTTGAAGAGTACGTTGCGCTTGTCATCCCAGGCGCCAAACAGACGCAGGAGGTCCGGATGCTTGGAGTACAGGGTGCTGGCGGCCAAGATGCCGTGTTTCAGTTCCTCCAGAGCGTTTGGACTTTTCCCGGCCGAGCTGACGATCACTCTCGGCGCTTCCAATCCCAGGTTGCAGCGCTCCCATTCGTTGATGGACATCCGGCCACCCTCGGGGCAAAGTAATACGTAATCTTCGCGTTTGCCAGCGCCGTGTTTCTCGTCATCTGTAGTAAAAATAATAACGGTCACCGGGGGCGAGAAGCGCGATAGTATTTACTTCGATGGAAAAACGCTAATAACCGAGCTGCTGCAAAGCCGTCAAGGGCAAGAACGCGACGTCTCCTTTGCCGTCCTTCAGACACCTGGAAGAAAACAGGCGAATTGACCTCTCTTGTTAACTCAAAAATCACAAATCGATTAAGCCTATTCGCGCTTAATTAACTGATAACTAACAATCAACGATTACGATACCGAACGATTACGAACAAGGAATCATGGAGTATTAACCTGAGCGCTCCTAGTCCGCCATTGTAATACTCGGCGCTCGTCGGCCTGCACTTTGTGGCTTGCCTCACTTTCTCGTCGTCGGACAAGGCATTGCCGACGCACAATTCGCAGGACTTCGAGTCGGCGGGTGCACCAGGTGCGCAAGACGCAGAGAAGAAACTCTCTAACTCGTTCGGCTCGCTGATGAGGCTCTTCTGCTTAAGGACACGAGCCGGTGCGGTGGATCCGGCAAAGTCGCCCACGTAGCCGCTGCGGCAGGACTTCTTGTCTTTAAGATCGCCTGTGGACGTCGGTTCAATGATCTCGGTTCCATATAGTCACATCATGTCATTTTACACGATTATACATGCGGCACGAGATCGTGTCTGGATTCTGTCGATACATGTAGACCTACACACCTAATCCATTAATGGACGACCCGCTCTTGACGACAGCCACTGCCGCTCTTTCACCGAGCTTGGTCGAACCGGCACCGTAAGTTTCCGCGACGATCGGTTTCACGTTGTACTCGCTGATCGCCTGCTTCACCGAGCTGCCATCGATCACGGTTATGTCCGCTCCGTTATCCCTCACGGCCTTCAAGCAAGCAGCCTGATCCTTCTCCAGGATGCAGTCGAACCTAGGTCGGGCGTCTCTGTAACATCATTTAACATCATCTATCATTGCGGAAGAAGCCTCGGTCGAAGCGATGGATTCGTATGTTCTTGTGAGGCAAGTTCACAAGATACGATTTCACAGGCGGTCACCTGGAAAACGCGGCCCTAGCGAGATTCCGACACTTGTCCAGCGCGTTCGCGTCCGAGACGCACCAGCGGGCGTCCCTCTCGGGCGCTCCGGAATTCCTCTCGATCACGTCCATGTATTTCGCGCTCTTCAGGTGCTCTTCCGGCGACACCGGCGGCGCGGCGACAGCCAAGGTCTTCTCGTCGAGCAGCATGAGGTCCTTCCACCAATCTGCCTTCTCGTTCTCACCCAGCTGGCCCAGCTGTGTCAATTCCTGAAACGTTGCGGCAATTTCACGAATTTTAATCCGATTCAAATTGATTGACTTAACACCGATGAATTTAGAAACAACTACTTTAAGTTGAAAGTTGACTCCGCCAGAATCAATTAAGGCAAGTTAACAGATTTTTACTTTCCAATTTGTTAATTTATCTTTTAACTCTTTTTGATTTAGCTATTGTCCAACCTCGATTGTGCTCGATTGTTTGACTTTGTACACTTGAACACTCGTATAAAATGTATTCGTGTCAAATATACAAAATTAGCTTCGCAAAGTTGTTCCAGCTGTCAAACAGGCAAAGACACACCTCCAAAAGGATACACGTCGCTATCGTTTAGTTTCTCCACAATGTATCCGAGGCAATGTACCCGAGAAGAAATCAAATACGGCAACTTTTTATGCCCGATATGGCATGACCAGGCAAGCCATAAAAGGCATTATGAGTGATCCTTATCCGGTCGGAATGTGGCAACTGTCTTGCAATATTTTCCGAATTATACCCTGACTGCAGCGATGACCATCATTATTTGGATGCCTGATTTGGTCCTGATGGACATTTCATCAGGTTTCTCGATTTCAGGCAATTTTATCAGGGCATTATGCAGTTTCACTCCTTATTACGTGCCGGATCCGATAAAGTTATCCGGGCCCTATTTGAAATTTGGAAGCCGGATGGGGAGGGGGGTTTAATACGGCCATGGGACGATGTTCTGGTCGGGATACTTTCAGATATTTCCTTGTAAGTAAATTCACATACCTTCTGAATAGCTTGCACATTGTTGGCGTCGTCTCCGTTGGTCATGTATCCTTGCCACGGTCGAGCGGCCCACGTGCACGGCTTCGTGTCGGCGTCGATGGGCACTTTGCTGCCGTCAGAACAGAAGTATCGGAAATCAGCCGGATTCTCAGAGGTCGGTACCGCTGGTGTCACTCCGACAGGCAGACCGAAGAAACGTTTCACGTAGATAACCTTCGTCCAGGCGACCTGGCCGCCGTTGTGAGCGAGGCAACGCAAAGCGCCCTCATATCCGGAGTATTTGTCTGGATAATCGCACACGTCTGGTTTCTCGCAAAGAGCGCACATATTGCTGTATGTCTCCTCTGCGAATTAAGTGATTTTTGATGTTTTCGAAGAACAAAGCAAGAGAAGTATCGCGGTAGTAATAAATAAGTAGTTGCGCGAAGTGTCTCGCGAAGTCTTTCGAGCGGCAAGTTTTATGCAACGCAATTTTATTCCCGACGACGCGAAACACACTCCATTCCGTAAGGAAGTTAAGTAAAAAAGTAAAAAAGTTACGAGGGAAGTGAAGAATGTAGCAAACGCGCGCGTCGTCGTGCCAAATCGTCACAAAGTCACTTCTCATTTCATCACTTAATTTCGTTTCTTCTTAAATTTCATAACCCGACGAAAAATAATTATATACGAATTTTGTCTCCGAATGGCCATGTATAAATATGCGCAATTATATATGTCTACACACTCTCTGAAAAATTGCTGTTGTAGCAAACAGTTGAAGTAACTGCTTACATTTATAGTAGATCATGATGATAGACTTAAAATTGAACGAAGCAATTTCTTCTTTTCTACCTTTTGACAGTCTTTCGGCCTCGGTGTAAATCGTATATATAATTTCATATGATTGTATACATGACCATGTATAAAGACAAAATTTATATATAGATCGTATATAATAATATACAACTTATTTATATAATTATATAAAATCATATGTAATCTTTTTTCATCGGGATGCACGTATCTTTTTGGCTGACTTTCTTCTGGTCAGAATCCTTCAATTATGCGTCCTGCCATTATTCGCCGCTGCGAATGCGGATAATTGAACGCGAAAGTCTTCTCGCGAAATCGTGTGACTTCTCGTGTGAAAATTCTCGCGTCATGAATCCGATTCAATGCGGAGCGACGACTACTGACGATCAATCATCAAGATTCAATCGGACGACTGATGCGAATGATAACAAGCCGCGATGACGTTCCGCGGGACATTATGAGGATACAATTCATGTATAATTATGCGTAAGATTTTATATAACGACGTATAATCTTTTTCTATTGGGAAGTGTTCCGTTTACGAGCACCGTCGCGCGCAATTTTCTCCCACTTGCACGGCTGCGCCATAGCCCCCCCTCCCCCCGCAAGTGTGTACAACACAAGCCGCGAAATTAGTCCACGTCGGAAGTGGCGCGACGTGCGACGCGGGGCGTCGCATACAAGCGTCGTTTTGCAGCTAACAATATTGTTTGTCGGCGGGTTCACCCACGTGACATAATTGACTCAACTTTCGCAGATTGCTGCCACTTACTGAGCCTCTGATTGATCGCGGGATCGGGTGACCACGTGCCGACCAAGCAGCCTTTGTCGAAGAGCGTGCTCAGAGCGCGAAGCTCATTCTCGCGAGCGGAATATTCCGGGTTGTTGACATCGGTCAGCACGCCCATCGCGGTGAGCTTCGTAATGGGAATTTTGTAGCCGACGTTGCGGCCTACGCCGGTGTGGCAGGACTTGAGGCCCCTCAGGCCTTGGACGTTGTTGATGTCCAGGTCCTTGTGCACCACCGCTACCGCCTCGTAACGATATATCGCTTCGGGCTCCTCCTTCGTCCTCACCTGATGGAGAAGGTCAAGCAATCAAGAGATGAAGCGTATTGCGCGCACGTAATCGCGCGCGATTGCGACGCGGAGAATTTCAATGATCATAAGTGCGTCGCTCGCACGGACGATTTCTCGAGACGAGCGCGAGCGATGTCTACGCGGGAGTATATATAGGCATCTTTCGACTCTTCCGTCCGTTCGATGCGGCGAACCGCAGCTACCGCAGGGAATTACCTGCTCGACAACGTTGTAGCCGGCCTTCTCGGCCAGCTTGTTCTTCGCCGCGAGGTACATGTCCTCAGGATCGACGGCGACGATGTCCGCCTCCTTCCTGCCGATCCTTTCGATACAGTCGTATCGGTCACGCCCGGAGATGCACGCTATAGGGTAGCCATGGCTGGCCGAGTCCTCCATCATTTTTTCGCACTCTTTCGAGTACTTCTCTGGGATGCACATTGTGACTGGAACAACGAACGGAAATATTTTGTTTTCTTTCGGACGTTGAGAGATTACAATTTTGCGCAACTGAAGGGACGATGAAAAGCTACTTGAGATCCTGTGGACCTATTTTCTTTGATTTTTTACGATTTTTTTGTCGCTATCGTCAAGCTGTCGCGCATTCTTTTCTAAAGCACACCTGAGCAACGACGATGTAACGATAGTCTTGTTAAAAGCTAAGAAATAATTTTACCGTTCTGGCAGAAAAGTATTACCGGCTACTTACTTTATATTTCATTTTGTATTTTTGTATTCCATTTTTTATAATTGCTTGGGAGATGACAGATAACTTTTTCGTCCACTCCGATATCACCCACGAGTTGAGCACGCGATGCATTGTGATTTGAACCCGCAAAATAGTCAAACGAACAAAGTGTAAATGAAATTCGATTGAAATACAATATCCGTATAAACTTAATTTTACTTTGACGATACAATTGGCAAAAGGATCTCCTGCGACTTTCTTTATTGAAAATATAAAGATAGAAGGTGTTCCGGAGTCATGCGAGCGCCTATTAAAACGCAAAAATCCGTTTTATCATTACTTGTGATTTTTGGCAGTACACGTGTTGAAGTGGAATTTTTTGATCCAACACAACACGCGTCTTTTGTTTTGTTAGCTGTCGCTCTTGCAAGTCGAATAGTTCGACACATCGAGCGTCGCATAATTTCCGCATGATGAGACAAAGTGATCGATAAGAAAATTAATAGTCGACGTTCTAATCTTCCCAACGACTCTCGTGGAACTTTTCGAATCCCGAGCAATAATATATTTATTGGCATAAATTGGTATAATTTTATATTGATTGCAACACATAATAATAAAATTTATTACTCGTACGAGTAATAAAATTACTGAGCACCAGTCATTTATCACCGGCCACTTATCATTGCCAGTAATACTTTTCTGTTAGGTTAAGAGATAATGCCTATTAATAAGCTATAAATATAAAAATATTAACATTATTAATATAAAATATCAATACTATTAATAAATATAAAAATAAATCGATATATTATAACAAATATAAAATTATATATACCAATTTTTATGTCAATAAATATAAACATCACAAAAACGTGAAATGTGAAGTGTAAAAATACAAGATGAAATATGAAGTCCCCAGCGTAATAATTCAAATGCCGTCGAAAGTCAACGATCGAAGACAATGGTGCAGGTTGCATGAGAGTTCTCCAAGTGTTTTATCCGTTTCACGCAGGACAAAAGTAGCCGGTCGCAGCAGTTTGCAAGTTCCCTGACCTATCCCTACCGATCAGTCGTCAATAATCAAGTGATAGTCCCCAAGGGTTACTTACACACTTGTTCCGAGGCGATGACGGCCGAAGTGACCGTCATCGCGAGGACGGCCAACACCGTAAATCCGCGCTGCATCTTGCTGACGAGGGCACGCGGAAACGGAAACGTCGCGAGACGTCGAAGATCGATCGATCGATGAGAGAGCAGAGTGGAAACCAAGCGAAGAAGCTGATCGCGACTCGTCAAGATGGCCCGCAGCGGCGATCTACGTACGTTCTTATATAGGTACGTCTTCTTGTTCCTCGGATTTCAGCTTCGTGAGAGGAGGGGAAGAAAGAAGGAAAGGAGGGGAGTTTCTCTCTTTCCCCTTCGCCCTCTCGGTGTTCTCCGCCGTCGCTCTTTCTCCGTTGGTTTCGCATGATCACGTCATCGTCGTCATTATTTATTCGATTTCTCGTCTCCTCCGTGGCGATGGCACTCTCCAGCTTCGCTGACGGGTCGCCTTTCGAGGAAAGACTGGTTCTTTTCTGTGCTCCCCGGCGTTTCGCGTTATGCGAATTGTTATGTCGAGGTGATATACACGCGGCAAGCGGGAGCTCTCTTCGTGGTCAATGAGATGATACCACGTCGAAATGTCGAAGCGATATGATATGGAGAGAGAAAAAAAAAGATTTAGATTGTTATTTGGTTGTTGATTCACGAAATTCTTATCTGTACAGTCCGTCCGTGGCAGTATCGCAATGGAGAAACAGCACTGGTTGATGTCAGATTTAGTTTCTTCTCTGCGTTTACGACGAAGAATATCGCATCTGCTCTTGCTTTTATAAAATTTTACGGTATCTTCTCTGTTATGTCTCTCTGTGTTCAGTGTTATTAAAATCGCTTATTAAAAGTCGGCTATTAAAAATGTAGGTCACGTAACGAACAATTAAAAACGCGCGATTTGTTGTGGATGTTACGTTGATGACAACATAGATTAGTGTTTGTTTCGAGCGTAAGCCAAACAGAGTAGTTGTTTTTGCCGCAGGGAATATCATCTCTTGCTGATAATTTTTTTATTTGAGGCTATGTTAATGAGAGAGAGAGAGAGAGAGAGAGAGAGAAAGAAAGATATAAAAGTTTCCACGATGACACTAATCGTATTTTTTCGAGCTGTTGAAACTAAATAATTATAATATTTGGACGTCGCTTATCACCGGAGAGAATGATCGAGTTTCGATTTTTTGGCCGGCAGAAAGAAAGAGAGAGAGAGAGAGAGAGAGAGAGAGAGAGAGAGAGAGAGAGAGAGAGAGAGAGAGAGAGAATCACTTGTCTTTGACGAAAGTCATTCCTCTACCCGCAGAAATTTGCGAAACAGTTCGCACGTATCGCAAGATAAATGCTAAAATCGTCGTCGTCGGGACGTAGATCCCCGCCGCAGTCGTTAAAATTCTCGGTAACTTTCCAGGTTCCTTGCTCCTTGGTTTATCTCTGCTAATGTCGCTGAGGGAAATCCTTGAGGCGATTTTTCTCTCCACTCGTTTCTCCACTTCGTCCGGCGTCCACGTTCGCAGGTATCAACAGCAACGCGTTCTCGACGTCTGGCGAATTCGCGTCCTTCGCGGCCGCTCCTAGCGACGCGCACGCACATGAGTGCGTGTACGCACACGCCGTTGTCTGCGTGTTAATTTGCATCGCGACAACGGAAACGTACGGAGATCTTTGTTCGTTCACACCGAGGAAATCATCGGCGGGTAATCCCCCGCGCGTGTGAGGTCATACACAGCGCAGATCGCAAGCTGGATGAAATAGTCCAACAGCGTAACGCAACTGCACGCTTATATCGTTAAAAAGAAAAAAAGAAACAGCTGCCGATAAGTCGCTAATCTGCAGGCTCGTTATAAATAATATTAGAAATTCCCCGATAACGCTGTCATATCATCGTGTACCGCAAAATATAGTTGCCACGCACGCGCGTAAAAAAACAATTTGTTTTAAAACAGCTTTTATCGCGCGAGACGAGATAGCGCTCCGTCTGGTGAATGTCGCATTCCGCTTCTTAATTATTTACTTTACGAGCGATTATCATCGAAAAAATTACCATATTAATAACGGATTACATAATAACGTATGTTGATACGTGGCACTAACTTTGTTTTTCCGTCAGGCTAGATCGTCTTACTCGAGGAGTTATGATTGAACCAAGTTCGGACCGGGTCATCGCTTTTTCTTTTATGGAATATTTAATATCTTTCACACATGTTCAAATATAAAATGTTTGTGTTCTTGTTTCTAAGTGATCGCGAGATATAATGGTCGTTTTGCGCGGAGATACAGATGTGTACCAACGATGCGCATCATTTTCCTCATTCCTTTCTCAGAAGTGGTAGTCTTCTTCTAAAATCGACACGTAGTTCTTCTTTGTAAAGAAAGGAAAAATCATGACCGCAATAATAAATAGCGACGCAATATGTGAAGCTAATTCGGTCGCCGCAGCAATCCTCTTACGCAACCGATTAAGCATGCATCCGATGCGTCCAATGCACCCGGCGCTCATTTTTCTTCCTTCCTTCTGCATATTCATGTATCCTTCGCCTCCTGAATGTAGAAATAGGTTGTAAGAAATAGGAATGTAGAATAGATTTATCAACAGGAGGCGAACAGGCAGGGGACGCCGACATCTCCCGATGCTGCAAACGTACCTTCTGCCGAAGCGACGCTTTCTTTTTAAAATTTCTTTTTACGTTTTGCATCTCAGCGTCGGATAAGTCCGCAGCTTCAAGACTTCCAAACGAGCGTGCAGGATTAGCAGGTGCTCGTAATTATCCGCGACTTTCATAATGAGCCTGGTACGCCTCGCGATCATCGTCAGTCTCATCCGCCGAGATTGTTCGTTTTTCTCGCGACGCGGATCCTTCAGCATCTTGTAGCACTCCTCGACGTCCGACGATCTCGATCGGATTTCCCTCGATATTCGGTCGGTTTTCCTCCTCCACTTGGCCGACAGCAGCTTCGCTTCTCGCAGACGTGTTTGTTCAAGCTCCACCAATCCGCGAAATTTCTGAGGTACAGTTTCAATCATTAGATAATTCCTACGGACCGGTAAAATAATAAATACCCACGTTTTGAAATATTCGCAAATTGGCTCGCATTTTCTCGTAATCCTTCTCGAGATTTACGTTATGAGGATCATTGTTCAAATGTTCGAGGATGTTTCTCGTGATCTGCAACATGGCATTATAATAATCATTATGCCAAGCATGTACCTATAATTTATATTAAATATAAATATAACAATTAAAATAATTATATATCAAAGTATAATATTTGAATTTTTTTATATTTAGAAAATAGTGTAGCATTGCTTAAAAATAAAATTGTGATCATAAATAATACTGAAAATTGCATAACGTGATGACGGAAAGCAAGCCTCACCTTGAATTGACAAACGTCTCTCAGCTCTTGCTGCAAATCATCCAACATCATCTTGGCGCAAGCGTGCTGCCACTCGTGCCGCAGCACGACCTTCCGCAAGTACATGGATCTGTGCATCGCCGTCAGCTTCCGTTTTCCGGTCTCGACGATGCAATTGTTGACTCGTAGAAGTTCCTCGCGGGTCACGAGAACGGCGTTCGCGTAGTCGGCGGGGCAGCCTCGTAGCGGGACTTCGATCTGGCCTGTTTTCAGGACGAGCTGCACCTCCATCTTCTCCGCGAGTCGCGCCAAGGTCTTCTCCGCATTATCCAGCTTGGCTCTCTCGCACGCCACAGCGTTATCAGCCGACTGCATCGCCTTCTGATAAAACGACAAGGTCTGCTCCGCCTCGGCCGTCTCCACCGCGCAGCATCTCACCTTCGACAGCATCCACTTTTTGCAGCGGTTCCACTTTCCATTCCCTTTAATGGTTAGCTCGAGGCGCTTATTGGCAAGGCGATATGTCGCCACTTTATTTTCGACCTTCTCGGTTGGAATATTAGGACCGGAAATCATTTGTCTCGCTTCTCCTCGCGATATATCTTATTGCGATAATAAATGTTTTTGTGTGTTTTGTTTTGTGATCAAGAAGCATCTAATCGGATCAGAGGAAAGTCTCTGTGAGACTTTTCACAGCTTCTTCGCATTTAATTTTTACCCTTAATTTAATCTTTTATTCCTAGAGCGACTTAACTAAATCCAATATGATTTAATTTAATATAAAATACACGCAAAGCAATAGCAATATCTGCGGTAGAAGGAGATCATTAATCGAGGCCCCAGAGTCAAATCATTCTGGGAATAGATAGCGAAATTACAGGTAAGAATCAGTCACGAAGAAATATAAAACATTCTCAGAAGCAACGACTCCCGCCCGATCTGATTAGACGACCTGCTTTCCTGCGCATGAAGCGCGCCAAAACAACATTCTGCATCGGTTATCTCTGCTCACCTTCGTCTCCAACTCGACCTTCGCTCTTCTCAGTCTGCACATCATCCGCCAGTGGTTGATGTTAATCTGCGGCGGCAAGTTCCCGGGCATCGTGTCCATCAGGTCCATGGCCCTGAGGAAATCCAGACACTCGCGTGGCAGGATCTCGGACTTGTCGCCGCTCACGATGCACCTGGCCACCTCCGTCAAGTACGTGACGGACGTGGTGGTGAGTCGACCGAGCCTGGGCCGCTTCTTGTAGTGCCTGAGCAGGTGCTCCACCATCGGCTGCTTCAGGTCCGCGAATTCGCCGCGGAACTTGGCCTCCTGGCGCTTCTCGGCCTTGCAGAGGTTATCGTATCGCACTTTCTGCTCGGACACCACCGTTTCCAGCGAATTGCATTCCTCGGCGAGCTCGCGTGCCTCTTGCGTCGCCGGTGCGAGTTGCTGGTCTCTGAGACGAGCGATCTTCTGCCTGTCGTCGGCTTCGGCCCGGTGCTTCCGAATCGCTCGCATCCTGATGGACCTTTCCTGAAAGATCGCGCATTCTATCCGCATCTTCTTCAGCTCGAGGTCCTTCAACTTGTCGTTAAACGCCAAGATGTCTCTTTGCAGAGCCTCTGCAGGGAGGATTTCGTGGATTTATGACTCTGTTTAAGATTTGCTCTTGCTACAACACGACCATCTCTTCAAGTTCTTTTACCGACCTTTCGTCTCCGCTATCTCGGTCCGCAGCATTGCTTTGTACTTCTCGCGTTTCCTCTTCAGCACGTTCATCTTGAACTTGTATACCGTGATGACTACAGTGTCCTTGACGGTGCGTTTCCAAGGGTATCTTACAATCAGGCATTTCGGCACAGGTATCTCCTTCTTCACCTCATCCTCCCAACTTAAAGCAGAACATCGCATTAGTTTTATTCTTGAGGTACGGGGAACGTGTGTGTGTGTGTGTGTGTGTGGCTCAATTAATGACTGAGTAAAAATGGATTAATAATATACGTAAGGTAAGTACATAAAACTGATTTCATCGGAGAACTTGAACATTTAGGGATTTAATTGCTTTATGTGGAAAGATTTTAACTTCACTAATTGAGACGTTCGTTTCAATTGTAAAGTCTCCTCCTTGATATAAATTTCTATAATATAAATAACGACAATCGTGCATTCATTTGTCAATTTCAACTCACCTCAGTTCCAGCACACCATCCATCATTTTATCGAGAGCTTTCATGTGAAAATCGTTACTTCCTTCGCCTTTCTCCCCGTCTTCGTGGTCTTTGTTAACAGTCTCGACTGCACATTTCCCCCGGCGCGATCGGTTCTCAAGTACTTCGCGGTCGTCTACGGTGACTGCGTAATCGGGTATCTCATCGACGCTCCAGGTCGGCATTTCGATCGGCCCCAGCGAGAAGTCTATTCCAAACATTCTCTTCAACTCAGCAGCGCAATACCGAAGTCTTTCGATGCGTTCCTTTGCGCGCTTTAATTCGCGCTCCTTTGAGCGCCTCATCTCCTCGAAGAGATCGTTGAAATGCACCTGTTAAAAGAAAAAACAGTTAGGTGGAATTTTAACGCAACGTAACTATTTGTTGGCGTAAACGTGTAAAGGCAGACGTCACTTTTAATTTACGCTCTCGACTTTCGATCATGATGTCGTTGCTCAAGATGGTCTCCAGATTACTGTTGCTTGGCATTAACAGCTGATGCGTTAGAGCTAAACTTTCATCCCCGATCCAATTGTGAGTCGTAACACCTGATATACGCGACTTCTCGGTTTCGTCCGTCGACGTGTACCACTTCTTAGCCATTTCATGCACTTTACTCCTCCCGTCGTCAGCCGTTGAAGACTCATCATCGGAGTGACTTGTCAATGATGCTCGTCTTGAATCATCTTTGTCGTCTGCTAATTCGTAACTATAAATAATATATTACTTTTCTATAAGAATGTAACTGTCTTTTCTATAAATAGCGTTACATCAAACATTGTATTAAACGCAAAATAATAATATTGTATCTGGAGTTAAATGTATTAAATGTGTTAAATGTGTTTGTATCAAATGCAATAAGTTGCGATTAATCATAATAAAATTATTAATTGTATTATTAAATATATTATTAATCATAATAATAAATAATATATTACATTACCATAAAGATATTAAAAAAATAATTATACTTCTATAAAGACCATCTTCTATACGGCTACAAGTAGCGCTATATTAAACATTGTGTTAAATATAAAATACAATATAATATATTTAATTCCAAATATGTATTGAACATGACAGGGGTTGACAAATTGTGACAAGCTGAAGGAGGCAGGAAGAAAGCGAAAGTAATCACCTGTATACAAATTCGTCGGCGTCCGAAGAGAGTCTGTCCCATATTTTAAAGTCGTTCGTCTTCCGGCTCGAAGCGACGAGGGGATAATTATGGACTTTCGTATCGCCGCCGATGGATCTGAGAGCGCACGGCTTCACCTGCAGCGGTGTCCAGAATATCTCGCGCAGATACGACACCACCTGATCTCGTCGAACGCACTCCTCCTCGAGGCTTCGATGCAATTCCTCCCGCTCGAGGCGCGCCTCTTCTATTTTCCGCTGCCGAAACTGGCGGTCCAAGTCGAAGGTCGAAATCGGCAGCCGGACGTCTGGCGGCTTGTTCTCGTTCCTATCGAGGAGCTCGCGTATCTGTCGAAGAACTTGCATTCGGTATGATGTTTGGATGATTTGAGAATTAGACGGATCAAGAGGAGGGAAGATATGCAACTACGTGAAAAGAGATATTTCCTTATTTTGCGCATCCCGCAGCAATCCAGATCAAATTATCTGTGAACGTCGCTTTAGATAATTTTGCTGAGAATAGCCTTTTGTCGATTCAAGAAGCAGATGAAGATGATGCACATTCAAATTCCCCGGACAGAGATAATTTGATTTGGATAAGAGTAAACACTGCTCACATTATCAATAATTTACACTTGGATTGAAATGATTTCCTAACAGTGACAAGGCGGTGGAATCGATCTCAAATAGGCGTGCCTGGTCCTTTATCCTCTTCAAGTCGGCCACGATGGCAGCCCGCTCAAGCAGAGCTTCGTCGCGTTCGGCTTGGAGCTTGGCTGCGATTACGCTGTCCAACCAGGTTTCCCTTCCGTGAAGTTCGCTCGGACCGTAAGAGAAATCTTCCATCGACAAACGCGTGCTCGCAGCCTCGGTCTCTACCAAGTTCGCTCTGGTTTCCGGCAAGCTGCTCGCGCCATCGAATTGATTTAGAAGCAATGTCAGTCGTCGAGCCGGGATAATGCAAGATGCAAAAAGTAGTAGAAGTGAAATACCGGACTCGGTTAGCAGCTAGATCGCCGTTCCTGCCGAGGGAGACGACCGTTTCGCCGAGGCGCGAATAGATCGCGGACTTTACTCCGCCCTTGCTTCGATGCTGCGGCATCAAGATCGCCAACACTCTCCCAAGGTCCGCGGAGTCCCTGACCACGACTAAGCCGTCGTAGCCGTACGTCACGACGTGAGATTCCGTCACGTGCATCCCGATCTTCCTCATCTGATGCACCGCGAAGAGTCTTTTCGTAAGAGCGACGTCTTGAAAGTCATTCTGCCGAGGAAAATTCATGATTTTCTCTGCCTTGCGCTGTCTCGTCACATCTTGACACACTCACTTGTATCTCCATCTGGTACAACTGTTTGGAGAGAGACGGCACGCCTAATATGCCCAGGGGCTCGCTCGATCCATGATACAGCATTCTGAAGGGTCGCGATAGATCTATCACGCAAGTGGCATGCGCGCAGAAATCGCTGGAGATCTCGCAGGTGTACACGATCACTTTGTTGCCGCCAACCGGAGCCATGGCAGGATTTGCCGTTACGAGGACCAAGATTTCGAAGCGATCGTCGCCCCTCTCGTACACCAGAAAGTCAACCACCTGCGGGCGATAATAGGATGAAATGGCGCTCGCTTGTATGTTTGTTCGTTTTTTCGTACGAGAGATAACTGTCTCATGTGTCCGCCGATTTCCAAGTGGCCAACAACATCCGCACGTTGCCGTTTGAGCGGCTTGCCGATGATGAAAATATCGCCAGTGCGGGAGTTGCTAAGTGCCAAAAATTCGCCACGGCGCGAGAATTTCATCTTGTCCAAGGGGTCTCTGTGAAGATGAAAGCAGCTGAAAATCTTGGGCGATGAGACGCTCGTGACGTCGACGAAGATGCAGCTGCCAGCAACGTTGCACGACGCGAGCATCGGCAGGGTAGGGTGTGAATCTGCACGAAGAACTGAAGCAAAAAATCTTTGTTAAACATCAATAACGTTTACTAATATATATTAATTTAATATTAATATATTTATATACAGGGTGTCCCATTTTAAAAGACCCACTCAAATATCTCAGAAACACTGCGTTGAATCGAAAAATGCTTCAGATAAAAGTTGTTTAGCTTGAAGGACATAGGACATAGGACAGCGATAGCATTTTGTTTATAGATGGCGCCACTTTCGAGATATTCGCTGATTATCAATTTTCTTAAATGGAAATCCCAGTTTTTTGTTATATCATCTTTTTCTACCAATTAATTTAAACAACTTTTGTTCGAGACACTTTTCTATTTGCTTAATATATTTTGAGATATTTAAGGAAAACTTCGTAACTTTTCCAACATTTACCTTACGATATCTCACTAACTATTCGTCGAAAGAAAAAATAATATTAGACTTTTTTATTTCATTTATACCATCAAGAATATATCACTATAATAGTGCCCTGACTTTTATTAACTTATCGACCTTTGGAAATTTCAAAATTATTAAATTAATAAAAGTTACGGCGCTATTATAGCAGTATATTCTTGATAGTAAATAAAGTAAAAAAGTCTAATACTATTTTTTCTTTCGACGAATAGTTAGCGAGATGTTGTAAGGTAAATGTTGGAAAAGTTACCAAGTTTTCCTTAAGTATCTCAAAATATATTAAGCAAACAAAAAAATGTTTCAGACAAAAGTTGTTCAAATTAATTGGTAGAAAAAGATGATATAATAAAAAATTTGGACTTCCATTTAAGAAAATTGATAATCAGTAAATATCTCGAAAACGGAGCCATCTATAAATAAAATGCTATCGCTGTCCCATGTTCCCCTTTAAGCTAAACAACTTTTGTCTGAAGCATTTCTCGATTTAACGCAGTGTTTCTGAGATATTTGAGTGGGTCCTTTAAAATGTGATACCATGTATATTAATTATATATATATATATATATACTATATAGTATATTAATAACAAAATACAATATATATTAATAAAATGTATATTTGTAATTAGTAATCATTTATATCGTAGTAAATTACATATATACAGGATGTCCCAGAACAATTGTTCGTGAGAGTGTAGGAACGAATTAAGGTGAACAAGAAAGTCCCATGTGTTCTGCGATATTCACAATAGTTATCAAGTTATTAATTATAGAAATTGGTAGGGGAGGAACACACACACACACATACATGTGAGCTGTTCCCGGGCCCGCCATACTGCGTTGATCAAATTGATATAATTTCAGACATGAATCACGCGATTTCGCACAAAGATATGGATTAAAGTTTACCTTCACCGTGATGTCTCAGAGACAATCTCGCTATTAGTTTGCCGCTCGACAGTTCGAAAATGCACAGACGATCCAGCTGGTCTATCGCAGCGACGTGATCCGCGCGTTGAGAGATGGAAAGCAGTGCTTTGTATTCCATATCGTCTGTGTATATAACTTCCACGCGCGGGACGTTGTCGTGATGTATGCTGATCTCGAAAATTTCTCCACTTTTCGAGTGGAGTAGAAGCCCGTCTTTGCAGCTGTGCCGCTTCGCCGCCCGGATGGAATGATAAGTCGTCGAAATCGACCAGACGAATTGCCACGACACGTCCCAGTTGGTTGACAACTTCTTGTAAAACTTTAGCAATTACGCAATAATTACGCCGATTGTTAACAGTTAAACGTTCAAGTTCGAACAACCACCCGCGCGGTATTCTACTGTTCTTGGCCCCCCAGCGGGTGATTTAACAAAAATTTAACAAAAATTATTTTTTATTTCACAAATCTTTTCTTCTAAATCGACTAAGCGCATTTATATTATATAAAATTATTATTATATTATTATATACTTATATATTTATTATATATAATTATTATTTATATATCATATATATTATCTGCTCGTATATTTATAGCGTAAAATTATAAAAATCAATGACTGGAGCCGATCGTATCAACATAATACGTACTGTAATTTCACTGGCTGCGTTCACAAGTATCACGCCGCTCCTGTAAGCGACGACAATCGGTTTGTTCCTCGGTGGTGCGCACGTTTCCAATTTAACTACCGAGTATAATTTGTTAGCTTCTATCGCCATGAGCCATACATTGCCGAGCTCGTCGCAGACGAATAGATTTCCTTCCGGGGTCCACGACGAAGACACAACTCTGTGTTCCGGATATGGCACGTCCACGTGATGTATACTTACTATTTTCGAGCACATGCGCACCTGATAGACCGAAAGTGAGCCATCGGCTGCTGCAAGTTGCGATACCAAGTGCGGTGGATTCGGCGAGCAGCTGACGCGAATGAAAATCACTCTCATCTCATACCATTTAACTTTCCTCGATGAAAAATAAAAAAGCGTACAAGTTTGTGACATTAAAATATATCGCGTTAAATTTCTACCGCACGTAACAATAAATATATAAAATTAATTATTGTGTGTTTGTCCACCAATTTTGTCGCCATGTTCAAAGGATGATTATAAAGAGATATATACTCGGTACTCACGAAATTTCTTGAGTGAGGCTGACTATCTTCGTATTGAGCGCCGCGACGTGTTTGCCTGTTTTCCAGTGCCACACGATTATACGAAAATCGGGGAAAGTGGTTAAACTCACGAGATACTCCGTGCCAGCGAAGTAACAGAATAAGTAACCATTTATCTTGTCAGGTAGTACGCATCTGGAAATCCTTTGTAGCGTCGGGTATATAAATATCGAAATCTTGGGATTAGGTTTCCTCTCGACTACGGAAAACATGGAAACTATCTGTGACATTCAAAATAACGATGCTGTCAAATCATATCTATCGGATACGGCTATAGTATTCGGTGTGCTTCTTGGATATTAAATAACACCGATAAAGATGGAAGATTGATAAAATAAATAAAATGAAATAAACGTATAAGTAAAATAAAACAATGATGAACAAATAAAATGAAATGAATGAATAAAAACGAATAATTTCGGAGCAGTAATTAAAATAATAAATAAATAATTATATTATATACTATATATATACACACCATGGTATATATAATATATATTAAATAATATCAATAGAGATATAAAATATTAATAAAATACATATGCGAAACAAAGCACATATGTGTAAGGTAAAACAAGTAGAATAAATACATAAAAATGAATAGTTTGGAAGCAATAATTAAATAAGTAAATAAATGACTAGATAAGTAAATATTTTTATACTATACGGAAACATACGGGATGTCCAGCTAAGCACGACGCGCCGTCGCCCCTTTCCTCGGAATCGAAGCGCTCGATCCGCCTTTCTCTCGTGTTTAGATTCAAAAAACTCACATAAATGCCGGAGGTTGTTGCGACAGTCTCTTTTCCAACGAAGACGAAGTCGTGAGACTTCCCGAGCTTTACCCACCTGCGATACAATTGACGAATGATAACGGAGCGCGTTCCACTCGCCGGACTTTACCGCAAAGGAAGAAACGCACTTGGTCTCGCTGATCGAAAAGTTCATTTCGTTACGTTCTCCAACGTCCAGTTGTATTCTCAATGAGAATCCCTCGTGTGTGTCGTTTGCACTATCGCGAATGAAGCTTCGCTTCCGTCCCCTAAGCAAATTTTACTTGAGCAACCGCCGTGTTTGGTTGCTTAGAGACTTAGCCAGCTTGCTTTATCGATCCTGCTGGCCGTAACATAATTCCCGACTGTGCTTGATTTCAATCTTCTCGGACACATTCGTAATGCGCCATCGGCCGTTTCTGTCGCACGCTTACATAATACAATTTTACAATTTATGTTTCATTTATTTTATTAATATTTCATATCTCTATTGATTACGTACCGCTACAAATATTCACCAGAATACTGAATTTTTCAGCGTAACAATTCATCGCGTGAAAATTTGCGCTTCATCGTCATTAATCTTTGGAGATTTTAATGGGACTTTAATTTACGTTTTCTAATAAATTAGGTAGAGAATTCGACGGGCGATACTCTTCTCGTTTCTGTAACAGCGTTCCACGCGGCGAAGAAATAAATACATACACGGACGTTCAGCGAGCGAGACATTTGCATACTTCCCCGGAAGATAATAGAATCGCTGAAAGAATGTCGCTAATGTGGTTAAAAGTGTGCCACAAAAGTGTGCTGGATCAAAGAATTGTAGGAGGCCCGAAGGATAGTGACACCGTTATCGGATGCATCGTTCGGCACATAATAATGGGCCCACGCCCCTCCGAGCCTTTGCAATAAATGCTCTCAACAATTTTACGATGCAAATATGCAGATGCGAAGATATATCTTCGTTGAACGCGCGAGGCGTACCTTCGGCGAATGTTTTGGATGGATGTCATTCGCTAAAAGCGATTTCATCGGTTTAAAACGATTGAAACGTGATTAAAGTTTTAACAATGAAGCTGTACGGTAAATGTACAACGGCGAGACAACAAATAGCGCCGAATTAATTTCTCATGAATAATATGTATCACAATGCTGCTTTTCTACTTAAACGAGCCATTTAAACACACAGTATTAAAGTTTAATATTAATTATATTAATAATCCAATATTGGTAATATTAAATTATATACTAATAAATTGCGAAAAGCACAAAATATGATGGCAACAAGAATATAACCGCTCAGTTATTTCTGCGTTATGATGCAAAGTTTCACGAATCCTCTTGGACTCGATCCCTTAAAGCTTTCCGTTCCCAAAAATTTTGGCACATGACGGCGACGTGTCATGTCATTGTCTGACGATTGAGAAGGCAATGTCGAAGAGGCACGCTGTAATAGTAACCCAATAACGCGATTCTCGTGCCCCTTCCGGATGCGCACAGCATATATATGGACGAAGCGAAGGCGACGATTTTTTATTCACGAACGTTGATCGAGGTGAACGTCTGCCAAGAGAATGACGAGCATTTCGTGAGTTCGTCATTCGCTAGAACGAACTTGAACGGGCGAACGGATTTTTGTGCCGTCGTCGATCAGTGCGCGAGGGTGACGATCCGCGGGTGAACACATTTATGGAGCAGAGATTTCCGAGATCGAGTCCTTGGATGACAAACTTGAGCCCTCCGCGAAGAGAAGCCGGAAGAATCGGCATCGCTCGAAGCATCGCACCCGCGCTGTTGGCTGTGTCGAGAAGTGGGAACTCATTTTCTTGAGAAGAATGAATCGAGATATGGAGGTATTTACCAAAGGGGGGCGGGGGAGGGGTTGCGTTAATCGTAATTTTTTCGTCTGTTCGCAAAGCCGGAAGCTTGAGAGAAAATCGTTATTACCTTTCACTTATCAGTTTCACATCAGTACTGTTGTCTCATGTAGAAAAAACGTTGCTGACGATTTGTCGAATAATAACCAGAGAGGTAGAAACAAATAATGTCGACGTGAAGTGAAGCCATTTTATCGCGAGGATTCGCCGCAAAATTACGAATCACTGCAAGCTGCTTTACACCCACGAATTAGGGTCGCAGTCGAGATGACCGATAAACCGCTAAAAGGGAGCGATGCCCGCTACTCGTTTAGTATGCGCAGGCGGTTGCTCGCATTTCGTATTCAAGAGGGACCTTCCGCACTCATCCAGAAGGCGCCTCGCATCGTGCCACTCGAGCGTGCTACTCGTCCGTCTCTTGTGTTCCTCTTTTTCTTTTTCTTTAATTGAAATAATACACTTTCGTCAAGATGCCATTCATGGGCTGCCGGAGAGTTCGCGTTTCCCAACACCTTGCAACAACTCGCGCGCCTTCTGAAATCCGACGGAATTGCTGATGTAACACGTCCCCTTCGCGTCTGCTCTTCCCGCAGATCAAGATGACGTCCCATTACCAAGCTCGAGAACACCGGCTCGGCTGGATCCTGAAGACCCTCCTCCTCATCTGCTTCGCTTTGGTCTCCAGCCACGAAGGGGTGCCTTTGAACCATCAGAGCACACCGGACGCGTCCACCCTGAAGATAGAGGCCCGAGAGTCGGAGGCGTCGATAACCCTGGGAAAGGAGCTCATGCTCGGCCCATCGTCGTCGCCGACCAACGCGGCGTTCCTCACCAACGACTCCAACGACGTCGCGACGACGAGGACCGATCCGCTCGTGACCTCCACAGTCGTCGACCAGGTGTTTGCCGACGGACTCAGTGGGAACTTCGTCCAGAAACCCGCGGCCAAGAGTCCTCGATGGTCTTCACTCGTCCCTGATAGCCGTCACTGGACGAGCACGACAGGCTCGAAGGCTGTCTGGAAGAAGGACAGTTATCTCGAGGCACTAAGACACTCTCGCGGTGACCCGCGAGAAGCTGTCGCACGGGTGGACTCGAAGACGAAGGCGAATAGAAGGGAATACGTGCCGGGGCCCGTTTACAAACCGGACCCGGCCTACGGCCCGTCCGAGTCCGCGTACCCGTCCAAGGGCTCGCAAGTCGCCTACGGCACCATGGGCGTCCCTTCGTCCGCCATTAATGCCTACCCGCAGTCCTTCAGGCCGTCGATGCTGGAGTCGAACGATCACTACGGTCCACCGCACAACCCACCGAGCTCCTCGTTCTACCCGCAGAGCTCGTACGGCCCGCCCGAGAATTCGTACCCGCCGCCACAACAAGGTGAGGAGCTTCCTCGTGGACTCCCTCGCGAATGTCCTCGGCGAGAACTTCTTCGGCTTTGTCGAGATCTCCCGGTGCTGCCCGATCGCTCGGTTTCGTCACTTCCTCGCTTCGTGTTTGCAGCTTACGGCGCTTCCATACACTCCTCGCCGCCGTCTCCGGTATACGGGGCACCTTACGCGCTGCCGGATGTGTCTCATATCTCCATCTTGCCGACCTTCGACCTGGGCTGGCCGATTGCCTTGAAACTGAACGCCTTCACTATCGCGAAGATCATACTGAAGCTGGTAATCTTCAAGATGATTGTGAAATTCATCGCGGCGATTTGCCTGCTGCTCTTCATACCCAAGCTGGAGATCATCAAGAAGAAGGGCAACAAGCACGAGGACGATGAAGAGCGAGGCTTGTCGTCGCGTGAGTTCTTCATCTTCGAAGTTGTCGCTTTGACGGTTATTGCGAGCTGTTGCGGTCAGGTTTTTGCAAAAATACGCTGTGCGAGGGCGGAAATGTTTGGTTGCTTTTCTCTAGCCGCCCGCCGTTGCTTTTCAATAACGATGTTCTGTGCTTTTCAGCTTACGCCACCTCGGAAACACTGAACGATCTCGAATCCATCATACGGAGCTCCGTCGAGAAATACGAGGCGCTTAACGACGCCGCTTCCAGCTCGACATCGACGCAGAAATGCACGACACCCGGCTGCCGCGTCGCTGAAGCTTTTACGTTCCGCGAATCTTGGGACGACTACTTGAATTTATTCAAGAGCTACGTGGAAGAAGAGAGGCGGCTCGCGAAGAGAAAAGAGCAGTGAGAAACTTGTCGCTGTCGTTGTCGTCGGGTTCCATTCTCGTCGTCGCCGTCCTCATCTCGTCTCTCTCGTCTCTCTCTCTCTCTCTCTCTCTCTCTCTCTCTCTCTCTCTCTCTCTCGGCCTATAATTATTTATTTATTAAATTTCATGATAATTAACTTCATTAATACATTTTATTATTCATCCATTTGGCTTCAAATTCTGATTGTGCGCGCTCGAGGAGAGGCCGAATCAAGAGAGTGTCTCTCTCGAACGTGAGAAATACTTTAGGAAAAGCTGCGATAGCGAAGCTGTGCCGGATGCATCTCGCGATTATCATCCGAGTCATCCGAGATGTCCCGATTAGAGTATAGATTACAGCGATGAATCTCTTCTTGCGGATACGCGTCTGATTATTCGGCCGTCGTTACGTATTAGCAAAGTGCGCGCGAGCGAGCTGGAAAATAAATAAATTTTTGGTCATTTCCTCATTTCCTGCTGGCTCCAACAGGATGTCGCACACGCAATGTTTGTTTATTATGTTTCTCCTAACGAGCGTGATTTGGAGTCACGGATGTGTCATCTCCTAATCGGGAGTAAAGAAACACCGAAAAGCCTGCGCGTGTCCTGATCCTGTTGCCTTCAAATCTGTCCGAGGATCTGTTCATTTTAGCTGCACTGCTGAACTGGTGCAATAAGTTAGAGCGAAAAGAAATATAGCTGTCTTACTCTAACTTATTGCACTAGTTCAGCAGTGCAGCTAAGAAGAACAGACCACGGGTTTATCCTTAATTTTTCGCGTAGTTTTTCAAGTATATACGCGTAGCCTGATTACGACAAAATGCGACCGTTTGCGACGTCGCTCCGTTTCGACGAGCGTTTTTATCGGTGACAATCGAAAGCCACTTGATTAATTCGTCGACGATTATCGGTTTATGGCGAGTGCGTGTTGTTAGTGCGGAACGATTGGAAGTGCGAATGTCAATGTAAAATATAATATATTTAGAGTGTTCGGTTTTACAAAATTTATGTACGCTTAGACGCTTGTACAGCTTCGGCTCGACCGCGACTCTCACTCTCGACTGCTTTGTTCACGCTCCTTTTATCTTTTGTGGAAATCGAAGAAAAACTGACTACCGCATACGCGTTCGATTGCCTTACGCCGCTTGCTGCCGTCGTGATTTTCAAACTTAGGGATGCCGATTTTTTTTTTCAAACAGATCGATCTAACGATCGATTCGAATCACGAAGAAAAAAATCGATCTTTAAAAAATCGGTTTGTAAAAAGTTGATTTCAGAAAATCGATCTGAATCGGTATGCATGTAAAGTGAACCATTCATTAAAGTATACTATCTATCAAATTTCTACACTCTAAAGTAGACCTCGTGTAATTTATATAAAGTTTAATATGAATTAAAGAAATTAAACAGATGATACTCTTTTGGTTGTGTCGTGTGCGGCCACAACAAGACAGAAAAAGATCTTTGAATCTTTATGCTAGGAATTTAATTAGTTTGATTAAGCATCAATCAAGAGTTTTTAAACGTTATTAAATAAGAAATCACGTTTACTATTATATGCATATACATATATATATATGTATGTATATATATATATATATATATATATATATATATATAATATATACTATTATATAGAGTGGCTGTGATTGATTCGCGCGTTCCGTTCCACTGAAAATTTTCGCTCATGGGACATCGTTGCCTAAAGGCAACGTAATGTGCATCGTGCAGCCATTAAGTGAGTCCAAATATTACAACTAAAAAGAATAAAAATAAAACTATATTATTAGTAGAAACTGGTAAAATCGTGTTGGCGATTTTCAGAATTTACAGATCGATTCTTGAATCGCTTCAGTCCCAGAAAATCGATTTGAAATCGATCTTTTAGGCTCCGATCGATCGTCAATTAAATCGATTTAAAATCGGCATCTCGGCATTTCAAACGCGCGTTGTTGCTATCGCGTTGCGCATCGCCGCTACATCACGCTGCGCGTCGCCGCTACAGGTTCATCCAGCTAGCGGTGCGAAACGAAGCACGATTGCTTCGATTCGAAGACGCGTAAACCCTATAGAAATGGCGTAATAATCAACATTATCGATTCGACGCACATGAGAGTTCCTCGCAGGTGGGGATGAATTTTATCGCTACGCTCAGTTATAAAGGTACCATAGTGATATGATATGTCAGTCCTCTGTTGACGGTTGTCCATTCACAGTGGAAATTGAAGTTGACTTTCATACGCGCCAACGATCGATCAGAACAATGCAGGTGGAAATTATAATAGGTGCGAAAACTCTGCGCATCGGCGATTGTTCGAGGTTTAATAACGCGACAATCGGTCCGCTTTCCATGTTTTTGTGCTTTTATGCTTTCGTTTTCAATCATCAATTGGTCTCGCACGCTCTACAAAATGATTATTATTTATAATTCCTCCTTTTTTCAATCATCGAATTCGTTCGTATAAGCAACTAAAAGCTTGATGAAATTGCCGACTTGGCTCGGAAAATTTGTACTTTCGTCGACTGATTGTTGAGTTCAGCTGTCTCTACATTTGTGCGTGTCCAAAAGTGAGAACGGTAAAACATGGTGCGAGATAATTTTGAAAAAAGTATAAATTTCTGATTATAATTATTGATACGCACGTATGCATGTAGTTTAAAGCATACGCAATTAGAAAAGTAATTACAAGCATGTCGCGCGCGTAATAATATCGCGCGTAAGAATATCATTTGGTATCTACAATTTATTAGTCGATTAACGTGTCATTTTGCTTTCCACCTAAGAAAAGATTTTTAATCAAGAATTTCTAATCAATTATACGCTTCAGTCATAAAAAGTTTCGAAAGATTACAAAGCCTCGGTATCATTACGGGAATAATTCGCATCCTTCGTGGATTGATTGCATTGATTCAGATCGATGCTGATCGATCTCGGCTGATATCACGGAGTCGCATGAGCTTCTTTTTTAAATTAATTACTACTCTCAAGTAATTAATTACTTTAAATTAATTACTTGAGATAATCTAAGCGAGAATTATCATTTGCGACCATCTACGCAAAAACGTCATTTACTCCCGAAATGACGAAGGAAAAATTTGACCGGCTAAGAATCGAGGGAAGTATCTTAAAATGGGCATGGGCGTAAGTGGCCTTGAGTGAAGAAGCGTCGCAATCGTCGGGAGCGTGCCGATCTTGATTCGGAATAAACCTTGATTTCAATAAAGCTGCAATCATCTAATAGAGACGCATATTAAGGCCGCGCAGCGTTCTAACGAGGTACTAAGCCACCTTCAATGGATTTACGTAATAAACGTAAAGTTACCGTTCTCTCTCGTGGAGTCTAGCGACACGCGAAAGCTTTCGAAAATTATATCGACTGCACGAAATTACTCGATGCCAATCTGCGATCAGAGACGATTGTGATGTCACGATCGTTAGAGAATTATCGGCTGTTACGTTCCGCGCAAACAATGTTGCAGCTGAAGATGAAGTGCGATCTTTTCCCCCGTTGTTTCGGGAGAAGAGAAATTTTATCGCATTTTTATTTTTCCATCCTGTGTCTTGAATATTTACAAGTCGAGAGAGAGAGAGAGAGAGAGAGAGAGAGAGAGAGAGAGAGAGAGGTTGAACCAGCTTAAATCTCCTGTACTGTTCTTTGAACCTTTCCCAGCGATGGCGTTCCTCAGCATATTCACGTTTTGCGAAGAGGGATACGTTTTCCCTGATGACACGAAAGCGACCATGAAGGAAACAAAGAAGCCTAAGGAAATTAAAAAAGCAGCGATCGCGTCGAAGAACGTAAAGGGTGCCGTCAAGGCTGCCAAGAAGGCGAAGAAGAATAAGAAGGACTGCACTAGGAAATGCGGGGACGATCTCGCTTGCGTTCACGATCCCGCGGATGCTAATTTCAAGCTAAAGACCTTCGGCACGCAGCGCACTCTGGACGTTCTCAACTGCAAGATAGAAACAAGTAAGTAAAGCGGAGATAGAATCGGAGATAGGCAGATATAGAATTACCGTGATAATTCAGACCTGCGTCTAACGAAAGCCTTGATAAACACAACTACATTGATTGCGTTACTGATCGCTAATCATATTCTCACATCGCAGAACTGACCGTGAAGAACAAAGGAGAGTGTCCCGGATCCGGCGGAATGTTCTGAACGAGTGTCGGCCGGCCAATCCATCGTGAAGCGAAGCGTAGACTAGCAAATGTCCAAGCAAAATCGTGTTTTGTCTGGACATTTGTTATCCTACGCCGGGTTTTAAACCATTGTCGCGAATTTCCGTTTAGTCCATTGCAGTTCCCTCGACGCGCTATTGCGTTTTTCTCTAATGGAACTCCATAAATTTTCGATTGGGTTAAGGTCCGGACTTTGTGGAGGCCATTGAAAAATTTCTATTTTATAATTCTGGAAAAATTGTTTCGTTTTTTACTGTGTGCTTCGGATCGTTGTCTTGCTGAAACATTCATTTCTTATCGAGATCCATTTTTAGAATTGATTCTTCTAAGTTTTCATTTAAAATGTCAATATATTTATCAGTAACATCATTATTGCACCTTTTCCACACTTGACTGTTGTTACAACATATTGCTTCTTTAGAGCTTCATTCGGTTTCCTCCATATGCTGTGCTTTCTTTTCTTATTCAATAATTCAAATTTACTTTCATTGCTCCATATTATTCGTTTTCAAAATGATAATGGCTTATTTACATATCTTTTTTTGCAAAATCTAAACGTTTCTTTTTATGCACTTTATTAATTATGGTTTACGTCTACTTACACAACTCTTCAAACCCACCTCTTTTAATCTTCGTCTCACAGTTCTTGAAGATATGTTTAATTGTAGTTGTTTCAATGACGTTGTCGATGAGTTACGTTAAGCTTCTCTCATGATTCTTCCGTCCATGACTGTAAATATATACGAGAACATCAAGTAACACAACGCCGCACGACGAGAGCTCCGACGATAACTGATTGCACGTCAAACTTGCATTGAGACTCTCTTGCATTGAGTATCGTATACGCTGTATACGATACTCAATGTAAGAAGCGACAAGAATGTATCTCTCTAATAAATATTAACAATGAGCAACCATTTTGATCCTGTTTGTCATGATCACTACCTACCTCGCCGCGACACAACTGATGTTTGAATGTTTTATGTCAGTCTTGATGCTAAATATTGTACTAACATGCGACCGTCTCACGCGTACCGTTTCGCGTTCGCGAAATGAATTTGGGCAAGACTTTTTAAGAAAAGAAAGAACTTTTCTTCACTTTAAATATGTACAGACTCTCATTTATTAACGAATTTTCTCCTCTAATAATAATGAAGAATAGCGTTTTATGTCACGTCAACTCGCGACGAAGACTCGTGACTCTCTCAGCTGTTGTTGTTGTTTTTCTTGACGATTTTCCGTCGTCCAGACAATCATCCTTCAGTTGTCAAAACTGATACCAGATGCCCAAGATTCGCGGACAATGGACACTGCCACGAACCTTGTGGTTCGGACAAAACAATATGTATCTGCAAATATGTATGCAAATTCGATCTGGCTTTCTAATCGTGCATGCGAATTCTCTTGTGAGAGGAAACCGAAAGGTCTTACAGAATAGATTCGGGATACAATTGATGCGATTCATGCGATCAAAGCAGTCGTGCTTCGTTTCGAACGAAGCTAACTGGATGAATCGATAATCGCCGAAACGAATTAATCAGGTAACTTTCGATTGTCACCGACAAGAACGCTCGTCGAAACGGAACGACGCTGCGAGCGATCGCATTTTGCCGAAATCAAGTGATGACGCGTATACTTGAAAAACTACGCGGAAAATTAAGGACAAACCCGGACGAATTTGAAGACAACAGGATCAGGACACGCGGGCAGGCCGGTCAGTATTCATTTTCATTTCGAGACGCTTTCGACTCGCTTGGAGACTCGCGGACGTGTCATCTTCTAATCGGGAGTAAAGAAACGCCGAAGAGTCTGTCCGGGTTATCCTTAATTTTCTGCGTAGTTTTTCAAGTATACGCGTCATCACTTGATTTCGACAAAATGCGATCGCTCGCAGTGTCGCTCCGTTTCGACGAGCGTTCTTGTCGGTGACAATCGAAAGCTACCTGATTAATTCGTTGGCGATTATCGATTCATCCAGTTAGCTTCGTTCGAAACGAAGCACGACTGCTTCAATGAGACGCGTGGACCCCATAGAAATTGCGCGCTATATTTAGCATAATTAACCCGACGCACATGATACGGACGTAATGCGTTGTACAAGTTCCCTGCAGGTGGGGATGAATTTTATCGCTACGCTCGGTTATAAACGTAGCATGGTGATACAATATGTCAGTCCTCTGTTGACGGCTCTCCATTCACCGTGCCTGGAAATTGAAGCTGACTTTCATACGCGCCAACGATCAGTCGGAACAATGGAGGTGGCAATTATAGTAGGTACGAAAACTCTGCATCGGCGATTGTTCGAGATTTAATAACGCGACAATCGGCCCGTTTTCTATTTCTTCGTGTTTTTATGCGCTTTCGTTTCATCAACCGGTCTTACACGCTCTACAGAACGATTATTATTTATAGCCCCTCTTTTTTTTTTTCAATTCAATCGAATTCGTTTATATAAGCAGCTAAAAGCTTGACGAAATTACCGATTGGCTCGGAAAATTTGTACTTTTCGTTGATTGATTGTTGAGTTCAGCCGCCTCTATATTTGTGTGCGTCCAAAAATGAGAACGGTAAAAAGACATCGTGCGAGATAATTTTGAAAAAAGTATAAATTTCTGATTATAATTATTGATACGCACGTGTACGTGTAGTTTAAAGCATACACAATTAGAAAAATAATTACAAGCACGTCGCGCGCGTAATAGAATATCATTTAGTATCTGCAATTTATTAGCCGATTAACGTGTCATTTTGCTTTCGCACGATTCTCCTTAGAGTTTACCAAAGAAAAGATTCTTAATCAAGAATTTCTAATCAGTTGTACGCTTGAGTCATAAAAATTTCGAAAGATTACAAAGTGCCTCGGTGTCATTACGGGAATAATTCGCATTCTTCGTGAATCGATTGCGTCGATTTAGAGTTTGCCTCGATCTCGGCTGATATCACGTCACAGAATCGCACGAGCTTTTTTTCAAAGTTAATTACTTGCGATAATTTAGCGATAAGCGAGAATCATCGTTTACGATCGTTTACGATCATCTACGCAAAAACGTCATTTACTTCCAAAATGGCGAAGGAAAAATCAGACCGGTTAAAAATCGAGAGAAGTATCTTGAAATGGGCGTGGGCGTAAGTGGCCTTGAGTGAAGAAGCGTCGCAATCGTCGGGTGCCGATCTCGATTCGGAATAAACTTTGATTTCAACAAAGCTGCAATCATCCAATAGAGACGCGTATTAAGGCCGCGCAACAGCTTCCTAACGAGGTACTCTAAGCCACCTTCAATGGATTTACGTAATACCATTCTCTCTCTCTCTCTCTCTCTCTCTCTCTCTCTCTCTCTCTCGTAGAACCGCAGCGACACGCGTAAGCTTACGAAAATTACGTCGACTGCTCGAAATTACTCGATACCAATCTACGATCAGGGACGATTGTGATGTTACGATCGTTAGAGAATTATCGGCAGCTCTAGTGTTCCGCGCAAACAATGTTGCAGCTGAAGACGGAGCGCGATCTTCTCTCCCGTTGTTTCGGGAGAAGAGAAATTTTAACGCACTTTTATTTTTCCACTTTGTGTCTTGAATATTACGAGTCGAGAGATTGAACCATCTCTAATCTCCTATATTGTTCTTTGAACCTTCCCCAGCGATGGCGTTCCTCAGCATGTTCACATTTTGCGAAGAAGGTTACGCTCTCCCTGACGACGCGAAGGCGACCACCATGAAGGAAATAAAGGAGCCCAAGGAGATCAAAGAAGCAGCGACCGCGTCGAAGGACGTAAAGGATGCCATCAAGGCTGCCAAGGAGGCGAAGAAGAGTAAGAAGGACTGCGCTAGGGAATGCGGCGACTTTTACGATCCTGTCTGCGCTCACGATCCCGCGGACGCCAATTTCAAGCCGAGGACCTTCGGCACGCAGTGCGCTCTGGACGTTCACAACTGCGAGATGGGAACAAGTGAGTAAAGCGGGGATAGAATCGGAGATAGACAGATAGAATTGCCGTGATAATTCAGACCTGCGTCTAACGGATAAGCACTTTACATTGACTTTACATTGATGTTACTGATCGCTAATCATACTCTCGCATTGCAGAACTGACCGTGAAGAGCAAAGGAGAGTGCCCCGGATCCGGCGGAGTGAGATTGTCCTGAAGGATCGTCGGTCGTCGATTCGGCAGATCCATCGCGAAACGAAGCGTAGAATAGCAAACGTCCAGGCAAAACCGTGTTTTAGGCCGTTGTCGCGAATTTCCGTTTAGTCCGCAGCAGCTCTCTCGAATCGCGCTGCGAATCTTCCTCCGCATACACGTATAAATATGTACGAGAACGTCAAGTAACACAACCGCGCCGCGCGACGAGAGACCCGCTCCGACGATAACCGATTGCACGCCAAACTATACGCTGTATACGATACTCAATGCAAGAAGAGGCAAGAATGTATCTGTCTAATAAATATTAACAATGAGCAACCATTGATCCTGTTTGGCATGATCACTACCTTACCTCGCCGCGACTGGTGTTCGCCTCGGATGATTTATGTCAGTCTTGATGATGCTAAATATGTATCTGTGCAAATTCGATCTGGCTTTCTAATCGTGGACGCGATTTCTCTCGCGAAAGAAAAACCGAAAGGTCTTGCAGAATGGACTTTTGGAATACAATTGATGCGATTCTCAAAGCAGGCCGGTCGGTACTTTTCATTTCGAGACGCTTTCGCCTTGCGCTCTTGTTTTTTCCGCACAATTTTCGTTTTGTATTATCTCATTATATATCTCGTGGAAAGGATATTTCGGGAAAATTTCGGCCGTCCGAATACACGCTTTCAAGTTGCAAATAATAATGCAAAAGTTTTGCTGAGGTTTGCACGACGATGAATTAAATCCTTCCTGCTAATCGATTATACAAATCGATGCGAAGACAACTCAGTTCCACGCATACGTCACTATCGTTGGATCGATAGTTACTTTAAAATTCTGACTAACCACATCGTTTTTAACTACGTTATTTATGGCTGCGAATTAATGCAGAAAGCGAGAACGTGTCCAAAGGAAAAAATGAGGTTTCGTCAACTTGACGTAATAGAGATAAAGCTCTTCCATCATCAACATAATGGAAATTCCGAATTTCCGTTATCGACAAATGGAAATTCAATTTCCATCATGTATATGTAATGTAAGTTATAAACGTTCATTAATAAACGTTCATTATGTATAAACAATAAAAAAATTTGTTAAATTATTAGCTGCCTCAATTACTCCTACTACTCATCCTCATCAAAATACTACTCATCAAAATAAAGTCTCGTTAATTCTCTTTACTGACGCATGCGCGAAACGCATGTGTCAAGCTGTCAAAATGTCAGCTTTCTTTCCACACTAGGAAAAATGTATTGTTGCGTGAAACAAAATTTTGTTGTAACAACAAAATAATTTGGTTAAAATATGCCCAACGAAACCGTTTAGTTCCTGTAAACAAATATCTTGTTTGATTACGTTTTGTTCGTATAACGTAATACTTTTGTTATAGCAATCAAGAAGCTTTAACTGTATGAATTTTGTTAAAAATATTATAAGTTTTTCTTAATATATAAAATCTAAATTTGTATCTAAATTTGTAAAAAGTGTACAGAAAGACAAAATAGTATCCATTGGGCATTATTTTAGTTGTGTAAAATAATATTTCGTTATTATGTAATTTTTATAGATAAAATAACTAAAATGCTTAATTTTTATATATGAAATTATATAAAATATTATATATGAAATCTAAGAACAAAATCATTTGGTCCAGAGAAACAAAGCAGAAAAATATATTTAGTTGAGACAACTAAATATTTTGTTAATAAAACAAGATATTTGGGTATTAAAAAATGCTTCAACTAAACAGTGTTAAGATTAAATTTTAGTTTTTTCATTGTTTACTTATCGCACAGCTGAGTGTGCGCGCTCACCGATAAGCGTCTCGTTTTGCATAATACAATTCTACCGCTTCTTCGCAACCTGCAATATCACACTTAACCGAGTGATGTCGACACGCTCCGGACGAATAATGGTTACCGATTGATAAACAAATGCAAGAGTTTCCAACTCGTCTCCTAGATGGTCCTGAATCTCGAGGAAGGCTGGCGAATTTGAATCGCAACCGAGGAACCGATCAAATTCTACCGTGTACGTGATGTACTCCCAAAGTGCGTCTCGCTTCTTCCGGAAAATTCCACCGGGTCACGCAGGGTAAAAGGGGACAACAAAGAAGCTGTAATTTTATGCGCGCGACGCTCTTCGTGCGCAACATTGTTCGACGCCGCTTCGCCGAGCGATGTGCATGCAAGCCCGGCAGCGTGTGTGAAAGGTCGCGACGTGTATTCGTAAACTGCGCGCGCGGGGCCATTGTCCGTCAATCTTGCTTGTGTAACGAGTTTACCTTTGAAATTAATGTCCAAGATAATGAGGATGCGAGCGAGAGAGTGCGATGAAGGACGGCGGCGGCGGCGGCGGTGGCGGCCGGCCGGCCGGCGGGCCGGCCGCGATTCGCATTCTCAGTCCGGCGCACTTTGCCCTACCTACGATGTGCCATCTGACCCGACTCGCCCGTGACACGATCGACTTGTCCTCGATGATCTGCTGCCTGATTGTCCTCGTTTCGTTGTGCGAGACGAAAATGTGCTCTCGGATCACACATGCCTGCACGACCGCGAACACGGCTATTGTTTCCGCAGGTAAGCGATATATCGCGATACAACTCAACTTTTTCTCTCTCTCTCTCTCTCTCTCTCTCTGTCTCTCTCTCTGTCTCTCTCTGTCTCTCTCTGTCTCTCTCTGTCTCTCTCTGTCTCTCTCTGTCTCTCTCTGTCTCTCTCTGTCTCTCTCTGTCTCTCTCTGTCTCTCTCTGTCTCTCTCTGTCTCTCTCTGTCTCTCTCTGTCTCTCTCTGTCTCTCTCTGTCTCTCTCTGTCTCTCTCTGTCTCTCTCTGTCTCTCTCTGTCTCTCTCTGTCTCTCTCTGTCTCTCTCTGTCTCTCTCTGTCTCCCTCTGTCTCCCTCTGTCTCCCTCTGTCTCCCTCTGTCTCCCTCTGTCTCTCTCTGTCTCTCTCTGTCTCTCTCTGTCTCTCTCTGTCTCTCTCTGTCTCTCTCTTTCTTCTGTCTCTCTCTGTTCTCTCTGTCTCTCTCTGTCTCTCTCTGTCTCTCTCTGTCTCTCTCTTTTCTCTTTTTTCTCTCTCTCTCTCTCTGTCTCTCTCTCTCTCTCTCTCTCTCTCTCTCTCTCTCTCTCTCTCTCTCTCTCTCTCTCTGGGATCCGCTTTATTTTCCGAGGGGTTTCGTGCGCGGAGAAAACGTTGCAGTAAAAATGGAAAACGTCTTTGTCATCTTAGATCGTACGCGAGTATGCTTGAAATTATTATATACTTGTTTAAAAATATTACGCATGTTCGGCTTCTCCTGCTCTACACAATATTTTAGTAATATTTTAATATTTTATTGTACAACAATGACAAATAATAATAAAAAACATGAACAATGGTAATAATTACTATATTACAATACAATATAATATAATATATTATAATATAATATGTTGCAATATGAAATATTACAATATAAAATATATTACAATATAAAATATTGTATGTTAATAATTATTTGAATGTTTTGTTTTGGTTTTTCTTAATTGTTTATATAGTATCAGCCCAGCTTTACGGAAGGTATTGTAAAAGAGAATATAATTTTAGTTTTTACCACAATATTTTCTCCGTTCACATGCTAGTGCGAGATTAAGTTTTGAACATATATTGCGGGACATATATAATAATAATAATAATAATAATAATAATAATAATAATAATCTTTATTCCCGGGAATACCTTTTGATGTACATGTTAAAAAAAATCATTATCGCGGACGGGCAAACGAAATAAAAAGAAATAAATGAAATGAAAATTAATATATACCAAAATACATATCAAATATAATACATACCAAAAGTTTGAAATATCAGTCACAATAGAAAATGCTTGAGAGCGAGTAGCGTTTCGGGAGAGAAATCCACAGGGGCGGATAATAAATTCGCCATCATACATGATCCTTTACGCCGCGCAATATTCAATGCGCTGTCCTACATGGAAGAAAGAGCGAGCGCCGTCTTAACAGTCTCGGCGGAACGTTGAGTTTTATCGGTCCCGATAAGAGCAACGTAACCCCCCAACGGGATTGAAAGGCTTGAGAGACTCAGGCTCCTCGCTGTACGGCGAGCGTGATCCCGAGGCTCCTTCGAGACGTGAACCTGAGGTGGATTCCTCGTGCGAGCGCAGGTGATGAAGCGGAACGTTCACCGCCGGCGTCGATGTCCGTGTTCGCGGAGATGGAGAACCGGCTGTCGAGCCTCGAGCGGAGGCTGCGAGCAGTCGAGCAGCCGGGTAAGACCACTGTCTCGTGATTAGCGGCGCGAAAACGCTCGGAAGCGCACTCATGCTGTCGCAGTTTGGCAGATCAGCCCGAGGGAGGAGGACTGGGAGGTGTGCGCCGAAGGACCGTGCAAGTGTGTGCCGGAGATGAAGTCGGTGTCCTGCTGGAGACACGGCCTGCTGGACCTTCCGTCGTTGCAACTGGTGCCCGCCGACGTGCTGAGACTGTAAGCGATTCGAGAGAGAGAGAGAGAGAGAGAGAGAGAGAGAGAAATGTCGGAGAAATTGGCCGATTATCGAGTGCACATGCTCGGCACGTGTCGTTGAGCTTCAAAGTCAACGGCGGTCAGGTACGTTTCTGAACTTGACTCTACCGCAAAGGCGATTCGTCGATCAAACGGGCACTTTCCACTATTCTTCATAAAACTGGACCATGTGTACCGAAGTGCAATCGTTTGGCCGAGCTTGCGCGCGACTTGGGCAATTTCTCTCTCGAAGTTGCGCACTTAATAGCACTCGCGAGGTAAAAGTCATCCGCTAGACCTGCCGTTTCAGGGACCTCGGGGGTAACCGGCTCAGCGCTCTGCACAGAGACACGTTCAGGAACATGACGCGGTTGCACCACCTGTAAGTGGAGGCTGTACCGCGAAGGCGAAGGCGCGTTAGATTCTAATGAGATTTACTACAAATCGCAGAGACCTGAGCAGCAACCTGCTCGAGCACCTGTCGCCGAATCTGTTGTCTCCTCTGCATGGTGTCGCGAATGTCCGGCTGAGCGACAATCTCCTGAAAGAAATCCAGCGCAATCAATTCCTTGGCCTGAGGAACCTGCGAATACTGTATGTGAGGCAAAAATTACCGCTGATTAGCGGGGCTACAGTCATATCGCGAAAATCAAGAAAGTCCGGCTTGACGTTTCCGTTGAATCTGATTTTTTTTTTATGTATGTATGTAACATACCAAACTCAAATTATTTTTTTCTCAAGATATATATGTGTGAAACGGCATATGTGTGCAGCCGCGTCAAAGTTTTTTGCATTAAATTGTTTTCTATTGCATTGTTATGATAACTAATTTATTATAATAACAAGTAAAATAACCATAAAACTCAGTGTTCTAGTAAATAATAAAGACACTGTTTTTGAAGTACTGGACTGTGTATCATTGGAAGTTTTCGATAGATTTATCTTCAGATTGCAAATCGCCCTCATTTGTAGAGTTGATGTTGAGTAGAGTTTTTCAGTTGATGCTATTGTTTTGTTATCGTTTCTTTATAGAACAGTTTGTAGAGTTTTATTTATAGTATTCAATAGAAGAATTTATTGTTAGAGATATAAGTTTTACTTGTACAAACTTGTACTTATTACTTGTATAACGAAAATAATAAATTACATTGCCCAAAGATACACGCTCAGGTGCGATACGATGCACAGTACTAAAAGTGTAAACATTGCCGTTCATCTTGAATAAAGAATTAATTATGTTATAATCATATATAATATGTTAGATTTCTCAGTTGGCGTTACTATTTTAATATATCATTTCTTTTGTAAAGTAGAACAGTGTTGTAGAGTTTTATTATAGTTATAAGTTTTACTTGTAAAATTTTATGTTACATATATAACTTGAAAAAAAATAATTTGATATTTCTAAAAATAACACAATACGTGTTGCGCGTGTACTTGGCGCCTCTTTTTACCTTTATGTTTAAAAAGGTAAGTTTTATATTTTTTATATCACATCCTTTTTGTAGTTAGATAAGTTTTATTTGTAAAAACTTATATGTTTCACACATATATATCTTGAGAAAAAAATAATTTGAGTTTGGTATGTTACATTCATATATAAAAAAAAATAATTTGAATTTAGTATACATGTATATGTAAAAATGACGCCCGTTATTCGATTGCTGGTCAACAGGAACGATCTGATCAGCTGTGCTGTTGAAAATAGCAGTCTTTAAAACTGAAGAGCGATGTCCTTGGACAACGAGTCAATAAGCCCCGGTACTGATTTTTCGACAGCACAGATGATCAGATCGTCCCAGTGTCACCATTTGCATTCACAGCGTAGTGAAACTTTGTTCATTACGGAGCGTGCATTGCAAATATTCCTGTCAAATGTAGTTTTATGAACTTCCGTCTCGATGGAATTCGCTTTTAGCAGGAGCAACGGCACGAAATTCCAGTTCGCTGACATTCGCTCCGGATCTGATTCTAATCCCACTCAAGTTAATCGAAATTTTCCGCAGTAATCTATAATGTTTCTTTCCGTGGTCTTTAACTACGTTAGTTCATTATTACTATTCACTCGCGCTTGTGTTCTCTGCTGATCTTACTCCGCTGATAATAGGAAGATAAACGGTATTAAAAGTGTTAATTGAAAATGAAAGTATTGCGAGGGAGCATTCTGAGGAAACAAAAGCTCTAAGTTAGATAAGACGGGGAACCAGCCGCGCGGAAGAGTAAAAGTAAACATAACATAAGAGGCGCTCATAACGGTGTCGGAAAAGTGAGATGCACAAATCCCCTCTCCTTTGCGGTCTAGCGTATCTTACTTTCCTGCTTTCTTACTTTCTTACTGAATCGAAATTTTCCGTGATTTGGACTTTATCTTAAAATATTTACACTTAGAAACAACGTACTCAGAAAACACAAGGACACTTTTATTCCTATTTTTTAAAGCCGAATCGATTGGGACTGAAAAAACCTCGATCGGTTTAGCCATTGCTGAGATATGAATATCTCACCTCGTTTCAACTCGCAGTTTCGCGTAATATAGGCACGGCGTGCCTCTTGATTTGACTGCGCTCGATGAAAAATTATTCATCAATCGGGCAATCATTTGTCACGATATTTTTCGTAAAGCTGGGCCGTGTATCAATATTGTAATATAAATTATTAAACAAATAGTAAATAACAGAAAACGGAACAGCAAAACATTCAAGCAATTATTATACAATGTATGTATGAAGTAGTATGAAGATTCAAACGTGCATAATAACTTTTTAATTGACTCGGCAAAAGATAATTAAGATAAAAAAAGATTATTATATTAAATGACATAAGTAATATTATATTAAATAATATAAAGATAATTATATATTAAAAAGATAATTATACACGATTGCGTATGAATTTTGCTTCTTGCTTGTGATTGAACAAAACAGCTTCTTTCCTTTCCTATTCAACAGTGTTTGTGTTCTTCTGTTCAATAGTGATTTATCGTCGAACAGACTTCGGACTCTGTCGGAGAATCTGTTCCTGAGCAACGGCCTCCTGGCTCTGTTGGATCTCTCCTCTAATCGCATCTCGTCCTTATCAGCTGGCACATTTCGCGGTCTCGGTAACCTGGAGGAATTGCTGCTGGGCAAAAATCGACTGTCCGGACTACCCGCCTCGATTTTCAAAGACACAATCAATCTCAGGCGTCTCGCGCTCGAGGAGAATCACCTGAAGGAGCTGCCACATAATTTATTCCACGATTTGACGTCGCTCAAGGAATTGGACATGAGGGGCAACCGGTTGACGGAGGTGGCTAAGGGGATGCTGTCTCACCTCGTCAAGCTGGAGATCCTGGAAATGTCGAGCAACAGAATATCCCGTGTAAGTGTCGCAAATCCATCTCTCTCCATCTCTTCAATTCATCTCAATGATCAAATGGCTCTCCCGAGTAGAGTCGAGAAAAATAGGAAGATGGCTGATCGAAGCCTCATAGACGTTCTGATCAAATTGATCCTTGTGTCATGCGCAACTGTAACATTAATTCCCAAGAAAATCTATGTCGTATAATTCCGTGAGTACTCAGAAGAAGTTCTCTCAAGTATTAACAGACCGCGCGTCTCTGCGGCAGATCGACGCGAGAGCTCTCCGCGATATGGTGGCGCTCCGAGAGTTGCGGCTGGGACACAACCACATCAAGTACTTGCAGCATGGGTTGTTCAGCAACTCCGTATCCTTGGAACGCTTGATTCTCTACGGGAACCGCATAGAGATCCTAGCGAGGGGCGTTCTTCATGGTCTGTCCAATCTCACCTCTCTCTTCTTACAGTCCAATCGACTGAGGCTGCTGCAGTCAGGGGTCTTCAACGATACGCCGAATTTGCGTAAGCTGTGAGTCTGCGCTCCAATCGTTTAATGAACGTAATCGTTGACTTAATCGCGATTAAGCATGGCCTAACGATTACTTACGCGTACCTTCTTATTCGCCACTGTCACAACAAACATCTTCGGTTTCAAACTGCGAGAAAGAACAGAAGGAGAAAGAGAGACAAAGAGAGAGAGAGAGAGAGAGAGAGAGAGAGAGAGAGAGAGAGAGAGAGAGAGGAAATTTAAATTTGATCCGGTTCTAGTTCAGTGAAAATTTACTTGCAGAAGATTACACGACAGTCTTGTGTAATTAATATACCAAGTTTTCCAAAAGTAACAGACCCCCCCTCCCTATCTCAAAATCTATGCATTATAAGGAAAAATGACCCGAACAAAAATTTTAGGGTTTATAAAGTTCTGTTTTTTTGTGATCTCAAATTTGATCTTGACCTCGACCTTGAAGGTCATTTGAAGGTCAACTTGCGTTTTTAAATGGGAACCTCTATTTTTTATTACATTGTTTTTTCTACCAATTAATTTGAACAACTTTTGTCCAAAACATTTTTTTATTTGCCTAATATTTTTTGAGATATTTGAGGAAAACTTGATAACTTTTTCAATATTTAACTTACGATATCTCGCTAATTATTTGTCGGAAGAAAAAGTGGTACTAGACTTTCTTGCTTTATTTAGTCTCAAGAATATATTGTTACAATAGTACCCTGATTTTTGTTAATTTGATGATTTTAAAATTTCCAAAAGTCAGTAAGTTAACACTGACTTTTGTTGGGATTCTTTGATGCTTTGGGATACCATTCTGTCTTCGTCTGATAATGTTTGGAGTGGGGATTATATGTATCGTTCCGCTCCCCTATTCTCCCACCATCTTTTTTCGTCCCTCATCAAAAGCTTCTTTATCCTACCACGCGTCTTTAGAAAAAAAGACAGAATGGTAGAGCAATGGTACTCGTACTATCTCTTTCTAATTTCTAATTTCTGACGCGTTCTAACAAAGGGAAACGTTGAGACGCGCGGTCTCAGATATCATATGTCTGTGATAATAACAAACAAACAAAGAACAGTCATTCGCGATCGAATGGATCGATAGACTGCCCGCGGTCGTCGCGCCATCGCACTGAAATACTAGTCAATGATGAGAGCACGTTGGCGCAGATCTCATCGGAAAAGCGCGCGAAGAAAATAATCCGCAGGCACTCATCAGCGCCTCGCAATCTTCAGGCAACTGGAGTCGAACGAGCTGTCGTTCCTACCGGCCGGCAGCATGGACGCCGTGTCGGCGATCCCGCAGGTGCACCTGAATCGGAACCCCTGGCACTGCGACTGCCGTGCTCTGTATGTCGCCTCCTGGCTGCGCCGACGGTTCGCCAGCTTCGCGAACCTGACGAATCCGCTGCAGATCCAGCAGGCGTTGGTCACGACCGGCAACTGGAGCGTCTGGGAGTACGGAGCCGGGGCGATCTGCAGAGGCCCGGGTGTCCTGGGTGGCCAGCCTCTGCTGCGGCTGACCTTCCACGAGCTCTGCGAGGGCCAGTGGGCCTCCATGAAGGGCATCGTACCGCGGCTACCTCTCGACGTCATGGCGCCGTCCGTCACGCCGCACGCCGTCAGAAAGGACACGCTCTTGGTAGGACCTCGCGCCGGTGACTGAACCTCACTTCAATCGTGTTATCTGCATTCTTTCTCACGCGCGGTAAAAAAGATTCTCCGCGATATGATAAGGCAACAATTTTCTGCCCCGCTCAGAATTAGATTTCATTTTTCATGTCTTCTGTCTTTTTACGCTTTTTTTGCTATAAAAGTGCCATTCTCGTTTCCCCGCGATCATCGTCTTCTCTTAAGAAAGATTCACAAGGGAAGAATCACACTTAGGGAAAAAGGCAGAAAGCAGAAAGGCAGAAATCGATCAAAATTCGCTCTCTCTCTCTCTCTCTCTCTCTCTCTCTCTCTCTCTCTCTCTCTCTCTCTTTCTCTCTCTCTATCTCAAGAGAGAGACAGACTACCAGCGCGAGTTCTGATTGATTTCTGCCTTTCTGCTTTTTGCTTTCTTCCCCAAGTGTGAATTCTCCCTTACTCTCGCTCGCTGTTGCAGGTGTAGAGAGGACGAGGTGTCGCGCACGGAGCGCGTCTCTTTCCGTCTCAACGTCGAGTGACTGTTGGACGTCTGCGAAGAACGTCCAGGGAGTTAAGTCTCTTCCTGTCTCTCTCTCTCTCTCTCTCTCTCTCTCTCTCTCTCTCTCCCCCCCCTCTCTCTCTCCCTCTCTCTTTCTCTCGGTGCTAATAACAATAATTAGCGCGTCCCTCGAGGCGCGCGATTGCGATTCTTTCTCTCCGTTATCGCGGAGAGAATACAATAAGATACGCGTACGGTGCGGCTTATTGCATGGCGTACGATAATCCTCGCGATTACGTCATAGTGTAGAACAATCGAAGAATGTGCAGTTAATTTGTCAAGAGTCAAATAAAAATGTAATTTTCGAAAACACCCCGACCGTCACCGACCTTCCGCTTGGCGAGCGCGCTATCGCTGTTCGTTACGACTTATTGATTACTCGATTGCTCAATTATTGGTTGCCTGACTACTTAATCATTAATTACATCGTTACTCGCACGGGGCGTTGTTAGGTAGAATCGGTAGAAACTAGCTGGACAATAATTAGACGGAATCGAGCGTAACAAGAACAATCAAGCGTCGCGCTCGTGCGCGCAAATCGCGACGTGTCATGGCGAACGGAAAGGAAAGGGAACGTCGACGACGGGTCGCGCAATCCGTTTCCGAGCGTGCGAGGAAGGCAGTGCGCTGTTTGGAAATTTATTGTCGCAATTTCTAATCTTCGCAGCCTCTTCGCGTGCGTTACAAATTACGCGCACGCAGTTCGCGTAACGCGAGCGGACATACGCGTAATCGGCGCGTGTCGACTGTACTGTGATCACTCGCCGAGGTTCACACGGTTCACGCGGTTCGCGCCTATGAACTTTTCACGAGCACGAGAAAAGAACGATAGGCTCGTGGCAGGTCGAGCTGGAAGGGGCCCGACGAGTGAGCCGGCCGATTCGGAGTCAGCCGGTCAGTCGTTCACTCGACGGACCCGCACGTTCGTCACGCCGAGGCTTTAGCGTAGCTTCCGTCATGGCTGCGTCGAGCGTGGAAGGCATCAGCCAGCTCTTGAGCAAGATCTTGAAGATCCTCGAAGAGGAGCACGTGTTCGATCGCTCCGGCGAGCAGCCGGTCGTGCGATTCGTTCATCCCGAAGATTTGCGAGTGAGTACCTCGTAATATTCCATCTCGCAGCGTAAATCAACGGATTGATTATCAGGCTGTCGTAGAGAGCCTCCGAACCATTCGAACAGTACGAAGGAACCAGTAAGCAGCTAAAACGCTGCTGTATTTGCGCGAAATCTAATAGTGTTGGTAATTCAATATATTGAAGACGTATCAGGCTTAGTCCTTAGAGAGAGGAAAAAAAATGCTTGAAACTGCAACGTTCGCCACGGGGGGCGATAGGAAGTAATAATTCGTAAATATTTTCACGGCGTGGTATCATCGGAGCGCACCAAGGCCAACGATATCTCATATCTCCTCGATATCTCACAACGCTTGTTTAATCTCCGTACCGTCGGCAACTCACAATAAAAATAGTACATTGTTAATGGCAATAAGTTGCCTCGACTTGTCATCGAATTAAGCGATGTTTATATTTGCTCTAATACAGCGATTTTCGGAATTGAAATTTTGCTGTCTTCTTTTTGCGAACATGAGGACGAGCAACACAAGGGATGTTGTGTTAAAAATTAGGCGTTAGGTATCGTGGTAAAAATTGTGTTAAAATTATATTCCTTCTCTCACAATATTTTTTCTTTTTAAATAAAGCTCGACTATAGTCCCGTAATATCGTAATACGAATTACCAATTTGAGAACAATGAATGACCAAAGGACGAAATAAAACAGAGAATTTTTCAATCGAGCAATTACGATATCGTGCAATATAGAACCAAATGTTGCTTTGATATTTTTAAACGAGCGCGCAGTAATTCCGATCATATATTTCTGTACGGCCGATCATATATTGCGAAGAGTTCGTCGCAATTTTTGCTGCAATATTTCCTCCGTGCAGATTGCAAGCTCCTACTTTCTTTCTTCGATTCTTACTTAAACCGTGCAGTGCCATCGATCAGAGAAGTTCTCTGAGAAATCCTCGTGAGTAGGGTGACCATATATACTCTTTTAAGATTATATGTACTCTTTTTAAGGTGGTAAAAAGAGTACTCTCTACTTTTTACGTATCGTACTCTTGTACGTACTCTTTTTTCGTAATGTTAATTATACTTTGTCGATAATGACCAAAGAGCAGACTTCGGTGACGTTTTCATCACTCACGGCATTTGTGCGCCGCGCGAGCGCCAATACCGATTATGCGTAGAGGTTCTGCGCAACGGTGCACCGCTAGTTACTACATAGGCAGTCTGAAAAGTTCTCCGCCTGACACATACATGGCATTAGAAACTGTCAAACTATAATTATATTGGAAAGTGGCATCTCTGATATAAACTGATATAAACCCATGTAAAATTTTATTCCATCTGTCAAGTCATTCGAGTAGTAGCACCAGTAGAGAAAGCTTTGTGCAAGATGGGTGCCGCATTTGCCAACAATTGACCAAAAACGCATTCGAATGCATATTTCTCAAACGTGTTTGGATCGTTTTAAGCAAAATAAAATGGATTTCAAGCGTCGTTTCATAACTATTGATGAAACTTGGATCCACCACTATACACCAGAGCGAGAAAAACCTTCCGGCATCACACTTTAATGATATTGAATTATTGGAGAAACGTTGGAATAAATGTATTGAAGTTTCAGGAGATTATATTGAAAAATAAAACATATTTCGCGGCAAAAAAATTTTCTTTCATCGTTAGGCCGAGAACTTTTCAGACTGCCCTCGTATAAATCGTGCAGCACAATCGACACTGGCGTGTAGCGCTCTGGCGTTGTGAGTGCGGAAAACGGCGCTGATGTCCGCTCTTTAGTAACGACACAGTGAAAACCGAAATTGTCAGGCGATGTACGGAGTGCAAAATATAATTATAAAGTATCTTAATAATATAATAAAATATATGTGTTCAACTAATATTTCTCGGTTTATGTAGTACCCACTATGTTTTATTTTAAATATTATACCTAGTAATCCATTAATCACTGTCCCAGATAAAACATAAGATCATTTTGACGTCAAAATGATATAATTTTTATATTATTGACGTCACCTTGACTTTTATATGATTTTGTGTTCTACTTACTGTACTCTTTTGGGACCGTAATTAGTAGTACTCTCTTTTTTCACCCGTCTTTTACTCTTTTTTATGACTGGGATATGGTCAGCCTACTCGTGAGAGCATCGCGCCTCCCTCACATTTTCCCTGCAACGCGTAGTCGTCTAAGTAGAAACTATTCGCTTAATTACAATACTTAATCATAGTTTATTAATCTAATTATGAGCGGGTAACGATAAACTTGCAGCAATCTAAAAACGATGATCTTCCAGAGCTCTACCTTATACACGAGCTAACCGCGACTTAAACACGTCATCGCGCTTTGATACCGCCGCTGATTCGGTGCAAATACGCCAGTATATTATCGTCACACTGTTACTTTCCGACGGTTTGTCTCTTTTCTTTCTTTGCACGCAATACATGGGTGAATACTCGATTGATCCCTCGCGCGTCCATCCGCCGTCCGCTGGAAGAATTGTTGATCTCTGCGCGGGACTTTGGCACCGCATGATAATGCGTCGTTCTTTCGGCAAGTTCTTCGGCCGATTAGGCCTATACGTCGTAGGCCGCGTTCGATTGATCGTGCGAACATGAAGCCCCCTTCAGAGGGGGTGACCCAGAGATCTAGATATTTTTTGCGTGCCCCCTGTTTGCGACTAATTACGTTTTCCAGTTCAGTGATTGTAACAGTGATCGTAAATAGTTGGTGTAGAAATGTCTCGGGGTAGAATGAGATAATCGTCCGATGAAATATGAACGATAACGGAAATTCCTGCAGTTGAAGTTGTCAGAACTATCTGGCCCAACCTATCAAGATTTCTGGTATCAAGCGGGATTTTTCCATTTCCAACCGGAATTTCTGAATCGCTTACATTTCACCGGAAAATTCCTTCATTTAAACATTTCACTCGATTCATTCGTTTAAACGTTTAAATTTTTTTCTGTATATCTAAAATGTCATTTTACCTGAAGACACAATTTCCGTGACTTCACAGTACCATGTGAAATTTAGCTCGTTGACCTAAGGCGACTTGGAGTCAATAAAAATGTTTGTTTTTTTTTTTCACACAATCGCCCCTGCATGTTTTAATCTCACCGAGTCCAATAAACGCCGCGTTCTCCTCTCATTTCTGTGTCGTCGTAATTCTCCCGCAGAAGACGATGCCGCTCTCCCTGAACGAGGAGCCAGCTTGCGATGAAGAAATCGAAACGGCGATACGGCAGATCGTGCGCTACTCCGTGAAAACGTCCAGCCCGCATTTCCACAATCAGCTTTACGCCGGGGTCGACGAGTACGGACTGGCCGGCTCCTGGTTGACGGATGCCCTCAACACCAGCCAGTAAGAGCAGCCTCCGAGTCCTCGAGACTTCGCACCTCAAGGATATTTGACGGTCTTCCGCGACGCCACTCCGGCGGGCGTAACTGTAATTCTCGCGAAGACGAAGCATGATGAATAATCCGAGATACTCTCTTATCGCGAATAGCAGACGAACAGCAGATACCGTTAACCCACTTGAACGCCCCAGACGATGCGTCGTCATCTACCGCATTAACTTCGAGTCACGGATCAATGCCGCCTGGGCGATTTCATTTCGCCGAGAGAACGACATTTTTTTCTTGCGATAATCAACGAACGCATAACAGCCAGTCGACGCGCTAATCGACCTGTGGATGCTCCTTAGATATACCTACGAGGTAGCCCCGGTGTTCACGCTGATTGAACGCGAACTGATCGAAAAGACGTTGGCGTTGGTGGGCTACCCGCGGATTCCGCAGGCCGACGGTGTGATGAGTCCAGGAGGCAGCATATCCAACATGTACGGCATGGTGTTGGCCAGGTACAAGTTGCTGCCGGAAGTGAAGAGGAAAGGACTCAGTGGGTACCCGCCGTTGGCGTGTTTCACCAGCGAGAGCAGTCATTACTCGATCATGAAAGGTGCCCATTGGTTGGGCATCGGCACCGATTATGTCCACAAGGTAGGATTTTCAGTCAATCGTTCGAGGAAATCGCGCAGTCGATGGATGAAATTGACGATGCGGATTTGCACGCTAGTAATATTTATATATAAAAAAATTATATATGATTATGTAAAATCATACATCATCACTCATAAAATTATACGTTATTACATATCGATCGTTACATTATGATCCATGTACGAAATTTGCCCGTGCATGGTCATATATACAATTATATGGAATCTCATTCTGCTCATTCTGCAGAAGAAACTTTGTTAAATGAAAAAATTATTTCTTTTAATAACAGTATATTCTTGAGATAGAATAGAATAAAAAAGAATAAAAATTAAAATAGAACAAAATAAAATAAAAGAATAAAATAGAATAAAATTATAGTATCATTTTTTTCTTCGATAAATAGTTACCGAGATATCGTAAACTAAATATTGAAACCAAGTTTTTCTCAAAAAAATATTAGGCAAATAAAAGAATATTTCAGATAAGAAGTATTCAAATCGATTGGTAGAAAAAGGTGATAAAATCGAAAATGGAGGTCTCCATTTACGATTTTAAAGTTGATCTTGACTTGATCTTTAAATTTGATCCCTAGGTCAAGTTCAAATTCACCACTAGATTTCCCATTTTCAAATCCTAAAACTTTTGTATTTAACATTTTTCTCAAAGACGTCGTTCCTTCAAATTCATCCGGGGTATTTATAAAATTATATATACCTACAAATAGTCAAGAAAAGGCAACATTTATATATACAATTGCTTCGTACCGGGTAGTTATTCTAGAAAATATATTTGTTAGTGGGGGGGTTGTTATACGACCGGAAGAACAAACGATAAGGCCGTTCTGCTATTGCAACAGATTAAGACGGATGCGTTTGGTCGCATGGAGCCGAGCGACCTGAAAAGGGCGATAGCGGAGGCGAAGGGCCAAGGGCGTGTACCGTTCTATGTAAACGCCACTTGCGGCACTACGGTACTCGGTGCCTTCGATCCGCTGTTGGACATCGCCGCGATCTGCCAAGACGAGGGTCTCTGGTTGCACGTTGACGTTCGTATAAAAGATAAAAAAAGCTAGCGGAATCGCTGAGTACACTGGACGCTCTGACCGGAAAACTGTTTCAGGCCTGTTACGGCGGTACCTTGCTGCTCTCGGACAAATATCGGCACCAACTGCGAGGCATCGAATTGTTCGTATTCATCGTCGTATCAGTGCCGTCGAGAGACGAAAGTCAGCAAGTCACGAGTTCCACAGTAATTCGAAAAATCGTCGTAGCGCAATAACAACCGACCCCGCGAATCGGTCACGTCGCATCAAGCTAGAACATGCAATGGTAGAATTTACCGTGGAAACTAAGGTGAACGTGAAGCACGTTGGACGAAGTGGCTCCTGCGAGCTCGACGAACGACTTTCCTCTCTGCGACGTAAAGAGCACTAAAAATCCGAAAGCGGAAACTCGAAATCGGCGTCGGTTCCCCTCCCCTATCATCGGTTCTCTCGTCTGTTTTCGCGATCTAATGCGATCGGTTCAGATCGAACTCGGTGTCCTGGAATCCGCACAAGATGCTTGGAGTGCCGCTCCAGTGCTCCTTCTTCCTGGTCAAAGGCGAAAACGCGCTGCACAAGGCCAACTACGCCGGGGCCCAGTACCTCTTCCAGCAGGACAAATTTTATAACGTCACTTGGGACACGGGAGATAAGAGCGTGCAGTGTGGCAGAAAGGTAATCGCATTCTTACCTAAATACGAGATGCTTCAAGATAGTCGCGGAGCGGTCAGGGCTTCAAGATAGTCCTCTGCGTGAAAAGGAATGTCGAGAGACACGGAGAGATTCGGAATAGTTTTACGATAAAATGCAGAGATAAAGGACCAGTTGACTAAGTGTTGGCATATCGAGTCTGTTAATCAAAGAGCCTTGCAATCTTTCATTAGGTGTTTCATCATATCTTATAACACCTAGGTTTACGATATTTTTAGATACAGTTTTCAGTTTTACAATATTTTAGACGATATTGTCTAAAAAAAAGATTATATTGCTGTCTCGTTCTAATGTTTGTAATGACGGTACATCTCAAGGTCGATGCCATGAAATTTTGGCTAATGTGGAAAGCTCGCGGCACGACGGCTCTTGCACGCTCGGTGGACCAGGCGATGTTCTGTAAGGATTACTTTTTGAAACGCATCACGAACAGAGCTGGCTTCCGCTTGGTGTTGTCCGATTACGAGTGCACCAGTATATGCTTCTGGTGAGTTACGGCGCTTTGTCGCGTCATTGCGTCCTTGCTAGGACCAAGTGTTGTCAAGATGGCGCGTCGTTGCAGGTACATACCTCCGGGTATGCGTGAGCAGCGGGAAACGCAAGAGTGGTGGAATAAACTGTATAAGATCACATCTAAGATAAAGGAACGTATGATCTTGGAAGGAACCCTTATGATCGGTTACACGCCATTGCAGGCGAAGAACATTGGCAATTTCTTTCGTATGGTGATCAACTGCCAACCGCCGCCTACGGAATCGTCCATGGATTATGTCATCAGCCAGATCGAAAAATTTGCGCTAAATCTGCGTATGAGTAATCTATAAACCTAACAAGATCTAAATAATTTTTGTAATCTGTATTTATGTTTTTCAAGTAGAATGTAAGAATCGATAGAAATGTTTGGTTAAGCATATGCAGTACCTGTTGAAAAATAATCTATTGATTTTTCATTGGAGCTATTTAACGTGTAAGAAATTATTATTATTAACGATATTACATGATGTTTACCTACCATTGTTCCTGTGTTATGTCACACCTTGGCCAAGATGTCTGTGAAATCGGGCCATTCGGGCAATCCGGCCGTCAAAAATTTATAATATATTAATAAAGCGTGCGTCATACGAAACATCGCAGCGAATCCCGCGAAATACCATGTTACAAGAAAAGATATTTTGCCTCGTTGCTGTCATATATCACCATCAAATTGTTAAAACATATTCCTCAATCTATTCCCGAGGTCTCTATACAGCCAGATTTCGCAATCAGGCCGTCTAACTTTTATCATAAATAAATAAAGATGCATAAACGTCAAGGCGGATCACGCAAATACAATTTCACAAGAAGAGATATTCCACCTCATTGGCGACATATGTAACCACTAAATTGATATTCCTTGAACTATTATCGAGGTCGCTACAGAGCCAGATTTTGCAATCCGGCCGGCAAAAATTTATAATATATTAATAAAGCGTGCGTCGTACGAAACATCGCAGCGAGTCTCACGAAATACCATGGTATAAGAAAAGATATTTTGCCTCGTTGCTGTCATATATCACCACCAAATTGTTATATACCATATTTCTCGATCTATTCTCGAGATCTACAAAGCCAGATTTCGCAATCAGGCCGTTTAACATTTATCGTATATAAAAGACTGCATTGCAACATGTCACGTACAATACAATTTTGGAACATGAGAAATATTGCTTCGTTAACGTAATACATCATCATCAAATTGTTCGGCCGTATTCCTTGTATTATTTCTAACGTCACTATAAATTTTGATTTGACAAAAACAGGATTTTGATTATTAACATATATATATATATATATACAAGGTGTTATAAAAGTCCTGGAAGAGCAGAATAACTCGAAAAATATGAGTCCTAGAAAAAATACGAAGTACTAGGTTTTTATGATTTTTTCCTGGCTATCTGACGGTAACCTTGGATCTGACCATGACAATGACCTTGAAGGTCATTTCAAGATCAAGTTAATTTTTTTAAACGGGACCCCATACTTTTGACCCCAGAAATGAAAATAGCGGAAAATTATACGTTCGGATATGACCTTAAACATTGCCAAATTTGACCTCTGAAGGTCACATAAAGGTCTAAGCTTGTTTTAGGCTGAAAACGCGAATATCTTCGAAAATGCACCTGCTAGGGAGCAATGTTACGCATAAGAATAAGAATGTAGAGGTCAACGAGGGACATTCAGCCGTGATCTTATTCTCAAGGTCATGAGTTAAGATTATTATTAAGGTCAAACCGGACTTTTTTAGGACTGAAAATCCATACTTTTGACCTAAAAGTGTCAAGATTGAAAAATTTTACGTTCGGATATGACGTTTTCAACCTTGACCTTGTTCTCAAAATTATGCGTTTTACGTTACTTCACTGATCGTGAAGTCTACTGAAAGTAAAGCGTCTCAGAACCCGACCACTGAAGGCAAGGTGTCTCAAACCCGACCACTGAAGGCAAGGTGTCTCAAATCCGATTACTGAAGGCAAGGTGTCTTAAACCCGGCCACTTAAGGCAAGATGTCTCAAACCACTTGATTTCTTTCTTTGGGGTTATATAAAAAATAAAGTTTATTTCACTAAACCTCGTAACTTGGATGAGTTTCAACAACAGATCATAGGCGAATGTGCTGCAATACCTTCAGTAATGATAAGGAGTGCGACTGACAATTTGTACGTCCGCTTAGCACACTGTCAAACGGTCAATGGGGAACATTTTGAACATCTCTTGTAATCTCAGGCCGAGTTACAAGATGTTTGCCTTCGGTGGCCGGGACTAACTGAACCTTGGACCCTTCAGTGATCGGGTTTGAGACACCTGGCTTCAGTGGTCGCGTTTGAGACATCTTGCCTTCAGTGGTCGGGTTTGAGACACCTTGCCTTCAGTGGCCGGGTTTGAGACACCTTGCCTTCAGTGGTCGGGTTCCGAGACGCTTTACTTTCAATAGACTTCGCGATCAGTGAAGTAACGTAAAACGCATAATTTTGAGAACAAGGTCAAGGTTGAAAACGTCATATCCGAACGTAAAATTTTTCGATCTTGAACTTTTAGGTCAAAAGTATGGATTTTCAGTCCTAAAAAAGTCCGGTTTGATCTTAATAATAATCTTAACTCATGACCTTGAGAATAAGGGCAAGGTCACGGGTGAATGTCTCTCGTTGACCTCTACATTCTTATTCTTATGCGTAAAATTGCTCCCTAGCAAGTGCATTTTCGAAGATATTCGCGTTTTCACCCTAAAACAAGCTTAGACCTTTATGGACCCTCAGAGGTCAAATTTGGCAGTGTCAAGGTCATATCTGAACGTAAAATTTTCCGCTCTTTTCATTTCTGGGTCAAAAGTATGGAGTCCCATTTAAAACAATTGACCTTGAAATGACCTTCAAAGGTCATTGTCAAGATCAAATCCAAGATCACCGTCAGATATCCAGGAAAAAATCATAAAACCCGTACTTCGCATTTTTTCTAGGACTCATATTTTTCGAGTTATTCTGCTCTTCCGGGACTTTTATAACACCTGTAATATATATATATATATAATATATCCTGAACACGTACACACACATACACACACACACAACAAAAAAGGTTTGAAATCGTAAAATATTAGGTCGGAAAGTTCCGTCCGTTTTCTTGCAAAACGTATGGCTTTATTTAAGAAACCAAAATGAAAAAGTACATCAATCAAAAGTATTGTTCATCGTTAGCGATGACTTTTTCCCATCTTTCGGTCAGCAAGCGAATTCCACGGCGAAAGAATGACTCATCTTTGGAGGCTATTCAGTCAGAGACCCATTTTCGACGTTTTTCATAAGAATTGAAGCATTCCTCAGCAAGTGCGTGTATGTGCCATCGACCGAAACAAGTGCTGGTCAGAAGGGCACAGTTTGGTGAATAAGCGCATGGGGTAACACTTCCCGCGAAATGCTTCTACCGTTGTTCTACTGGACAGATTTTGTAGCATACGCGAGCCGAGCGTTGTCATGAAGCAAAATCACTTTATGCTGTCTCGTTTTCATGTCTCGTCGTTTTTCGTGCAATGCTCCACT